>NC_068298.1:2653991-2696491 GCF_025860055.1 Xyrauchen texanus
GCTGTGTGCATATATATATATATATATATATATATCGTGTGTGTGCATATATATATATATATATATATATATATATATATATATATATATATATATATATATATATATATATATATATATATATATATATATATATATATATATACGTGTGTGTGTGTGTGTGTACAAATATATGTGTGTGTGTGTGTGTGTGTGTGTGTGTGTGTGTATACACTGCATATGTTTGGAATGGAGTACTATCTTAATGTATATAGTGTATTATATACATTACACTGCTTTTTTAAAGTGATATACAGTATGCTGTGCTGTAGGGCTGCACAATACATGAAATTAATAGATTAAAAATACAGCATTCATTCAGTGTTCATGTGTGCCTGCTACCATTGCATTAAATATTCTATAACAGTTCTGTTTGTCATGATGCTTGATCGTTTGGCCTCTGTGTTTATTTATCAATGTATAAAACTGCAATAAAGTAAATTAGGAACGGCTTGTTTTGGATACGGCGAACGAGTATAGCAGAGGAATTACACTCAATTACAACATCATGCGATGTAATCGACAATTATGATTATTGTCATAATCGTGCAGCCCTACAACGCAGTAGTATGCAACACTGTTATCATTAAACATTAAACATTGAACTATACATGCCAGCGACCAGTAGAGTAAATCAGTGTGCGTCTGTTTCAGGATATAGCAGTTACATTTCTGAAATGGCTCTCTGTGACCTATAGCGTAGGGGTCACCAGAGATCAATAACCTCTTTGTCCTCATCCAATCTCTTCTGATGCAGGCATCCCTCGCTTGCTGTGTAAATACATTTACCCCCCCCCCCCACCATTGTATTATCTCTCTTCCCTTTATGTCCTGATGAGGAGGGTCAGCCAAAAAACCCTGCACAACCATTGATTGTGTCCTTGTAAAACACACTCAAGCACGTGCAAAGAGGAGGGGGATGGATGGATGGAGGAGTAAACAAGAATGGTGGTCGACCAATATGGGTTTTTCAATGGCCAATACCAATATTTAAATATCAGGATGGCTCTGCTTGACTATTATGAATAAAACTATGCCACATTTTATAAATAGACTTTGGAGACGGGCTGGTTTTGTTTATGGGACTCCAATATATCAGATCATATACAGTTTTACAACATGAATGCTGCTCAGATTGCAGTTTGTTGAAGAATGATGACGAAGGTGAGATCTCATGTAAACAATGGACAATATATCAATATTTATCACATTTATCACTTTTATGGACAAAAGGTGCTATTGGATGTTTGTCAATGAACGCTTGTCATGGCTGTGACAAGTGTGTTGAACTGGATTCATCCAAGTGTGCCGCACAAGCCCTCAAAAGTGAAGCCAAAACGTCTCGATCGCCCCCCGGTGGCTGGTCCTAATATAGGTCATAAACCCCGCCTCCCCATGTTATTCAACGGGACGTGAGACCAACTAAACGATTATATTACACTTCACATATCTTTTTTCCAAAGATAGTTTCTGCCATTTACTGTCGTTTCTATCACATTGATGTCATTTCAAGTGTTTGTTTTCAAAATAAGTTTGTTTTTAGTTATTTGATGCTATAAAAACAGTGCTGTGACATCATGATTGACAGCTGTGATTGACAGGTCCTCTGAGCGAAGTAGTCACTGAAGCACCAACTGACTTTTGTTCGGGATCTTCGGAGGACTGAGGAGATTGGAGCTTTAAATTGAATATCTAAATTTCTATAATTAATTATTTCACACCATCATAAGTCAAAAGTCAAAAGTCAAAAGGGGCGTGTGCTTGCGATTGATTCAGCGAGAGTGAGGGCGGGGCTTTGATTTCGTGGCTTTACTTCCTGCTCACTACTGCGCAGGTCTGGTCCTGAAATCGCAACTGCGCAGACTCAAGTCCCAAGATGTCAGCGCCATATCGGGACACTGGCGGCTTCAGTTCTCACCAATGGAAAAGAGCGAAGGGGCGTCGTCCATCTTTTTTTACAGTCTATGGATTCATCTGGCGATCGTGTTTTCATAATAAAAGTCCTGTTTTGATATATATTTGATTAACATTAATTACATTTATAGATGGTAAATTACACAGCAGAGTGACGTCACCACTGCATGCGGGCAGATTGCGTATCAACAGGTTGAACATCCCCAAATTCGCTGTTATTCATCCTCCAAAATGTCAATTCAAGCCAGCGGGTATCCAAGGCATTTTGGGGTGGGGAACAGGATTTCTGGAGGGAATCTCTGCTTTGCATTAGCTGCCATGACGCCATGTTTGTTTACATGATTAAAACTGGCTTATAGCTGCAGCGCTGCCTTGCATACGTCAGCAGAGAAGAGTCCGTCATAACAGCACTTATGTAGCGCCTTTTTAACATTAGCGGTATTCAACGCGCTTTACACTGTGACTCATTCACCCATTCACACACCAATGATGGTAGAGCTGCCATGCAAGGCGCTAGCCTGCCATTGGGAGCAACCTGGGGTTCAGTGTTTTGCCCAAGCACACTTGGGCATGTGGAGTCGTGTGTGTGCTTGCGGGCGGTCTTTCTAATGTGTGCTTGAGAACACGGAAGAGTGAGACACATGATGTATGTATGTGTGTTGTTACCATATTTGTCTCCGTCCTCTCCACAAGCGCTGATTTTGCGTCCGAGCACCTGGACGTGTTTTCCACTCGTGCGGCTGTATAGCTGGTACACACGATGATGTCGTCGACTCATGGCGTCTCGTGCACGCGTCTGATTCTCCACGTGCACGCTGAAATTCACCCCATCCACACCAAAGACCTGCTGGCAACAGACCACATGCGTCATAGCGGCCCACGGCATCTGCACTGTCCATGTCTTATTCAGTCTCTCCAAAGATATATTTCTGAAGTTAACTCGATGCAAAAACAATCTGATGACACCGTCACCATCAGGGGCGAAACTAGTGGGAGGGCAGGGTGTGCAGCCGCCCTAGGGCCCGGGGTGAGAGAGAGCATGCAACAGTCAACCCCAACATAACATAAAACATAAAAATGGCCGCTGCCCCGAAGGGTGATGAAAAACGACCAAGGCCCCCAACGAGGCGGCCCGACAGTTTCTTTGGACTGGGGCCCGCAACATCCAATTCAGCTTTATCGGGAATTGATGGGATTGTTGAAAATGGGAGTTCAATATCAGAATGGAGTGAGAGCTGATGGGTTCACCCTTAATAACTACAACACGTATCCCAACGGTAATGCTACTTTGTTTCCAATCCATCATTAATTGCTATTATTGCTGTAACCTTTAATCCAATAATGTTAACCTGCATTAAATTACTGCATTGACTGTTGGCAAGACTTTAGAGATTTAAGTAAAAGGGCGCACCTGACTTTAAGAGTCCCATAAACACATTCAAACTCACCTGTAGCGGATTACACATGACCAGCATTATCTGGATATACCTGAGGAGCCAAAGAGAAAGAACAAACGGGGTCAGGTGAGTGTCGTCATGGCAACAAAAACAAATCCACCCTGTAGCACAAAGCCCCGCTGACAGATAAGGTCTTCAGGGAACGGAAAGTTATAATTAACATCTTAAGAGCTCGACTTCTCATCCGGTCTGAATGCTATAGTGTACGTCAGGGGTAATATACAGTCTGTCGGTCTTTACCCCAAATACAGGGTAATCAGCATGTCAATACAAGAGCCTAGGGGTCTTTTATCAGCCAGAAGGGGTTCATTTTACGATTATGACCAGTTGACTGCATATGTCTACTGAAATGTTGGTTTTGTAACACACTATGAGACACTTAGTTGCTGTGGATCAAGATATAATGTGAACAGCACTATACAATAATGCATCGCTACTTAGCTTGTAAATAAATAAATGTACATGAACTATTGATGCGAGCTGAAATTGTTACCATGAGAGAAGAAACTTACCATCTCTTCAATGACATGCATGATATAAAGCTCTTAGATCCCATCTGACTCCATAACTCTTTGTCTACTAACTATTCTTGGAAAGATATTATATATAATGTTTTGTCTGCAGAAGGATCCAAAAACACTTTAAACTGCCGTACAGCCCATTGAAGAGACTGTAGGTCTACCTTCTCCCAATTCGTAACGCCCAGTCCCCAATGTGCTCCAAGTCCTCGTGATAGCGCAGTGACTCGCCTCAATCCAGGTGGCGGGGGACGCATCTCAGCTGCCTCCGCGTCTGAGACCGTCAATCCGTGCATCTTATCACGTGGCTTGTTGAGCGTGTTACCGCGGAGACGTAGCACGTGTGGAGGCTTCACGCTGTTCTCCACGGCATCCACGCACAACTCACCACACGCCCCATTGAGAGCGAGAACCACTAATCGCAACCACGAGGAGGTTACCCCATGTGACTCTACCCTCCCTAGCAACCGGGCAAATTTGGTTGCTTAGGAGACCTGGCTGGAGTCACTCAGCACACGCTTGATTCAAACTCGCGACTCCAGGGGTGATAGTCAGCATCTTTACTCACTGAGCTACCCAGGTCCCCCTTGAATGATTTTTTTTGGGAAATCAGTGATCATAACATACTTTGAAATATATCCTTTTGTGTTCCACAGAAGAAAGTCGTGAGTTTGGAACGACATGAGCGTGAGTAAATAATTACAACATTTTCATTTTTGGGTGAACTGCCCCTTTAAACTCAGTTTTTTCTCTCCCTCCTGGAAATCCTCCTCATATTCTTGGCAAGCATCACATGAGAACAGTGAATCAGACACGGCTCACTCTCTGGGTGGTGTGGGTGTGGTCAGTGTGATGTCACTCATTGAGAGGGCGAAGGTGGGTGTGAACAGAACACATCACTTCCACTTTATCGTCTCGCAATTGACCTCTCGACCTTCCCATGACTGAATGTCTGAGACCATGAGGCTGTGTGTGTGTGTGTGTGTGTGTGTGTGTGTGTGTGTGTGTGTGTGTGTGTGTGTGTGTGTGTGTTTACAGGTTCTTGCAGGTTTTACTCATGAGCCCAGAATGTCCTCTTTTAGGGATGTGCCCGAAGGTGAATACCTTATTCAGAAATGCACGGATAATGACTTCAAATCGAATAATGGATTCAACCGAATAATATAATAATATTTGTTTGATTGATTATCCAAAAAGCACACTGATAAAGGGATATTTTAAATAAACGTATCCAAAATTACAGTGAATTTATGAATCTGTACAGCCAAAATTTTTTAAGTGTAAACTCGGTGTGATTTCAGACCGGATGGGTGCGGACTCTAATTAATTGTGCACGTCTGGAGCTTATCAAGTGTAACATAAAGATACGACATCATATACGCATTCCACATCTTGAAATGTCTTCGTTAACGTATCACACATGATTCCCATGTCTTTATCTATAGCCTAAACCTGAGCGCAATATTCAATTCCTGACCTGAAGTGATGATTTCACGTCGCAGTCCATCTATCTTCCTTTTAGAGTCGACCACATTTATGTCCATATTAGCAATTAAAAAATTATATTTTTTCTTCTTCGTCTATAAACTGTGCTACCTCTGGTAAGGTGCTATATACATTTTATATATGAGGGTCCCACATGAGGGAGGAGGTCTTCCCTGTAATGCACAGCATTGAGATTGCCCGCTCAGTCCGATGATGCTGTGACACACCACCCCAGACCATGACGGACCCTTCACCTCCAAATCAATCCCGTTTCAGAGTACAGACCTCGGTGTAACGCTCATTCCTTCGACGATAAACACGAGTCTGACTAAAACATGAAGAGCACTTTTTGCCAGTCCTGTCTGGTCCAGTGAAGGTGGGTTTGTGCCCATAGGTGACGACGTTGCCAGTCCTGTCTGTTCCAGTGAAGGTGGGTTTGTGCCCGTAGGTGATGTTGTTGCCAGTGTTGTCTGTTCCAGTGAAGGTAGGTTTGTGCCCGTAGGTGACGTTGTTGCCAGTCCTGTCTGGTCCAGTGAAGGTGGGTTTGTGCCTGTAGGTGATGTTGTTGCCAGTCCTGTCTGGTCCAGTGAAGGTGGGTTTGTGCCCGTAGGTGATGTTGTTGCCAGTCCTGTCTGGTCCAGTGAAGGTGGGTTTGTGCCCGTAGGTGATGTTGTTGCCAGTCCTGTCTGGTCCAGTGAAGGTGGGTTTGTGCCCGTAGGTGATGTTGTTGCCAGTGCTGTCTGGTCCAGTGAAGGTGGGTTTGTGCCCGTAGGTGATGTTGTTGCCAGTGTTGTCTGGTCCAGTGAAGGTGGGTTTGTGCCCGTAGGTGATATTGTTGCCAGTCCTGTCTGGTCCAGTGAAGGTGGGTTTGTGCCTGTAGGTGATGTTGTTGCCAGTGTTGTCTGGTCCAGTGAAGGTGGGTTTGTGCCCATAGGTGATGTTGTTGCCAGTCCTGTCTGGTCCAGTGAAGGTGGGTTTGTGCCCGTAGGTGATGTTGTTGCCAGTCCTGTCTGGTCCAGTGAAGGTGGGTTTGTGCCCGTAGGTGATGTTGTTGCCAGTCCTGTCTGGTCCAGTGAAGGTGGGTTTGTGCCCGTAGGTGACGTTGTTGCCAGTCCTGTCTGGTCCAGTGAAGGTGGGTTTGTGCCGTAGGTGATGTTGTTGCCAGTCCTGTCTGGTCCAGTGAAGGTGGGTTTGTGCCCGTAGGTGAAGTTGTTGCCAGTCCTGTCTGGTCCAGTGAAGGTGGGTTTTGCCCGTAGGTGACGATGTTGCCAGTCCTGTCTGGTCCAGTGAAGGTGGGTTTGTGCCCGTAGATGACGATGTTGCCAGTCCTGTCTGGTCCAGTGAAGGTGGGTTTGTGCCCGTAGGTGATGTTGTTGCCAGTCCTGTCTGGTCCAGTGAAGGTGGGTTTGTGCCCATAGGTGACGTTGTTGCCAGTCCTGTCTGGTCCAGTGAAGGTGGGTTTGTGCCCATAGGTGATGTTGTTGCCAGTTTTGTCTGGTCCAGTGAAGGTGGGTTTGTGACGTTGTTGCCGGTGATGTCTGGTAAGGACCTGCCTTACAACAGGTCTACAAGCCCTCAGTCCAGCCTCTCTCAGCCGATTGCGGTCAGTCTGAGCACTGATGGAGGGATTGTGCGTTCCTGGTGTAACTCGGGCATTTGTTGTTGCCATCCTGTACCTATCCCGCAGGTGTGACATTCGGATGCACCGATCCTGTGCAAGTGTTGTTACACGTGGTCTGCCACTGCGAGGACGATCAGCTGTCCTTCCTGTCTCCCTGTAGCGCTGTCTGAGGCGTCTCACAGTACGGACATTGCAGTTTATTGCCCTGACCACATCTGCAATCCTCATGCCTACATGTAGCATGCCTACGACACGGGACCCTGGGCATTAGAAAGGTCAGTAGAAAGGTCTCTTTAGTGTCCTAAGTTTTTATAACTGTGACCTTAATTGCCGTCTGTACACTGTTAGTGTCTTAATGATCATATATTCCAAGATTGTTGTCATGACAACAAAACCCTGTAATCCCATTATTGGATTTATCTTCCCAGATGTGGCTAGTAAGCGATTTTTTTTTTCACACTAAAATCATGTTAACAAGCATATTTCTTGTGGCCATACTTCTTAAAAAGTGTGCAATTGAATGTTTATGGATCTTGCGCCACTTGCAAATAGAAAGAATTAAGTAGTTTTATTTTTGTGTATGTTTTGCGTTTAGGTTATTGCTTATTATAACTTTAAGCATTGTGTCTCTCATATAGCTTCAGAAATCTCTGTCTGTGAGGGCGTTTGGCTTTCTCAAGAAGACTCATGATTTCAGAAGCAACACAAGGCCAGTTCCTCTGACGCACTCGCTTCAGAAACGCCCTCTGGCCCCTGATGTAACGGCGCATCGGTGAGCTCATTACACAAAATTCTCAGTCATTGAGGTTTTCCTTCATCTGAAGTTATAAGGTGCGACTCCTCTCGACACAAATAATCTGTAGATCACGATAAACTGGTTGTTTGTGATTTATTTTGGATGATTCAGCTGCAGTGGTCCCTTGTTTACATCCCAAAAATTTACACCGCAAAATGAAATCACCGTCGGGGTCAGTGGAAACGCCGCAAACAGAGGAAAACAGAGCGGACAGAAAACAGACAGGAATGGTGAAGATATGAAAGGAATTGAGTGTTTCTCATCTTGCTGTTTATAATCCCTTGCTCATTTTCCTCCCTTCCTCTCCCTTGTTTTCTTGTCTAGAAGTTTAGAATGAGAGACTCCTCCACACTACCTCAGCTATGAAGAGATATGAGAAAGAGAGAGAGAGAGTGAGAGAGAATAGAGAGAGAGAGAGAGAGGGAAGAGAGAGAGAGAGAGAGAGGGAAGAGAGAGAGAGAGAGAAAGAAAGGGAAGAGAGAGAGTCTGGATATAATCTGGCAGAATATCTGCACACTGTAAGAGATCCAAAACAGAGACGGATCCTCACCAAATACAGACTCAGTGATCACAGTCTGGCCATAGAAAAAGGCCGACACAGACAAACATGAACGAGTCTGTGCTCACTGTGACACGGGTGAGGTCGAGACAGAGACACACTTTCTCCTTCACTGTGAGAAATTTACAGAGCTGAGAGAGAAATACCTCCACAAACTCTCAAACCTCATGCCACAGTTTTCCAGTTCAGCAGAAACAGATCAGATGCTGATGTTACTGGGGGAGATCAGATCAGATGCTGGTGTTACTGGGAGAGATCAGATCAGATGCTGGTGTTACTGGAGGAGATCAGATCAGATTCTGGTGTTACTGGGGGAGATCAGATCAGATGCTGGTGTTACTGGGGGAGATCAGATCAGATGCTGGTGTTACTGGGGGAGGTCAGATCAGATGCTGGTGTTACTGGGGGAGATCAAATCAGATGCTGGTGTTACTGGGGGAGATCAGATCAGATCAGATGCTGGTGTTACTGGGGGAGATCAGATCAGATGCTGGTGTTACTGGGGGAGATCAGATCAGATGCTGGTGTTACTGGGGAGATCAGATCAGATGCTGGTGTTACTGGGAGAGATCAGATCAGATGCTGGTGTTACTGGAGGAGATCAGATCAGATGCTGGTGTTACTGGGGGAGATCAGATCAGATGCCGGTGTTACTGGGGAGATCAGATCAGATGCTGGTGTTACTGGGGGAGATCAGATCAGATGCTGGTGTTACTGGGGGAGATCAGATGCTGGTGTTACTGGGGGAGATCAGATCAGATGCTGGTGTTACTGGAGGAGATCAGATCAGATGCTGGTGTTACTGGAGGAGATCAGATCAGATGCTGGTGTTACTGGGGGAGATCAGATCAGATGCTGGTGTTACTGGAGGAGATCAGATCAGATCAGATCAGATGCTGGTGTTACTGGAGGAGATCAGATCAGATGCTGGTGTTGCTGGAGGAGATCAGATCAGATCAGATGCTGGTGTTACTGGGGAGATCAGATCAGATGCTGGTGTTACTGGGGGAGATCAGATCAGATGCAGGTGTTACTGGAGGAGATCAGATCAGATGCTGGTGTTACTGGGGGAGATCAGATCAGATGCTGGTGTTACTGGAGGAGATCAGATCAGATGCTGGTGTTACTGGGGAGATCAGATCAGATGCTGGTGTTACTGGGGAGATCAGATCAGATGCTGGTGTTACTGGGGGAGATCAGATCAGATGCTGGTGTTACTGGGGGAGAACAGATCAGATGCTGGTGTTACTGGAGGAGATCAGATCAGATGCTGGTGTTACTGGGGAGAACAGATCAGATGCTGGTGTTACTGGGGGAGAACAGATCAGATGCTGGTGTTACTGGAGGAGAACAGATCAGATGCTGGTGTTACTGGGGGAGATCAGATCAGATGCTGGTGTTACTGGGGGAGATCAGATCAGATTCTGGTGTAAATTGGGGAGATCAGATCAGATGTTGGTGTTACTGGGGGAGAACAGATCAGATGCTGGTGTTACTGGGGAGAACAGATCAGATGCTGGTGTTACTGGGGGAGAACAGATCAGATGCTGGTGTTACTGGGGGAGAACAGATCAGATGCTGGTGTAAATGGGGGAGATCAGATCAGATGCTGGTGTTACTGGGGGAGATCAGATCAGATGCTGGTTTTACTCGGGGAGAACAGATCAGATGCTGGTGTTACTGGGGGAGATCAGATCAGATGCTGATGTTACTGGGGAGAACAGATCAGATGCTGGTGTTACTGGGGAGAACAGATCAGATGCTGGTGTTACTGGGGAGAACAGATCAGATGCTGGTGTTACTGGGGAGATCAGATCAGATGCTGGTGTTACTGGGGAGATCAGATCAGATGCTGGTGTTACTAGAGGAGATCAGATCAGATGCTGGTGTTACTGGGGGAGATCAGATCAGATTCTGGTGTAAATTGGGGAGATCAGATCAGATGTTGGTGTTACTGGGGGAGAACAGATCAGATGCTGGTGTTACTGGGGAGAACAGATCAGATGCTGGTGTTACTGGGGGAGAACAGATCAGATGCTGGTGTTACTGGGGGAGAACAGATCAGATGCTGGTTGTACTGGGGAGAACAGATCAGATGCTGGTGTTACTGGGGGAGAACAGATCAGATGCTGGTGTTACTGGGGGAGAACAGATTAGATGCTGGTGTTACTGGAGGAGATCAGATCAGATGCTGGTGTTACTGGGGGAGATCAGATCAGATTCTGGTGTAAATTGGGGGAGATCAGATCAGATGTTGGTGTTACTGGGGGAGAACAGATCAGATGCTGGTGTTACTGGAGGAGATCAGATGAGATTCTGGTGTTACTGGGGAAGATCAGATCAGATGCTGGTGTAAATGGGGGAGATCAGATCAGATGCTGGTGTTACTGGGGAAGATCAGATCAGATGCTGGTGTAAATGGGGGAGATCAGATCAGATGCTGGTGTTACTGGGGGAGATCAGATCAGATGCTGGTGTTACTGGAGGAGATCAGGTCAGATGCTGGTGTTACTGGAGGAGATCAGATCAGATGCTGGTGTTACTGGAGGAGATCAGATCAGATGTTGGTGTTACTGGGGGAGAACAGATCAGATGCTGGTGTTACTGGGGAGAACAGATCAGATGCTGGTGTTACTGGGGGAGAACAGATCAGATGCTGGTGTTACTGGGGGAGAACAGATCAGATGCTGGTGTAAATGGGGGAGATCAGATCAGATGCTGGTGTTACTGGGGGAGATCAGATCAGATGCTGGTTTTACTCGGGGAGAACAGATCAGATGCTGGTGTTACTGGGGGAGATCAGATCAGATGCTGATGTTACTGGGGAGAACAGATCAGATGCTGGTGTTACTGGGGGAGAACAGATCAGATGCTGGTGTTACTGGGGGAGAACAGATCAGATGCTGGTGTTACTGGGGGAGATCAGATCAGATGCTGGTGTTACTGGGGGAGATCAGATCAGATGCTGGTGTTACTAGAGGAGATCAGATCAGATGCTGGTGTTACTGGGGGAGATCAGATCAGATTCTGGTGTAAATTGGGGAGATCAGATCAGATGTTGGTGTTACTGGGGGAGAACAGATCAGATGCTGGTGTTACTGGGGAGAACAGATCAGATGCTGGTGTTACTGGGGGAGAACAGATCAGATGCTGGTGTTACTGGGGGAGAACAGATCAGATGCTGGTTGTACTGGGGAGAACAGATCAGATGCTGGTGTTACTGGGGGAGAACAGATCAGATGCTGGTGTTACTGGGGGAGAACAGATTAGATGCTGGTGTTACTGGAGGAGATCAGATCAGATGCTGGTGTTACTGGGGGAGATCAGATCAGATTCTGGTGTAAATTGGGGGAGATCAGATCAGATGTTGGTGTTACTGGGGGAGAACAGATCAGATGCTGGTGTTACTGGAGGAGATCAGATGAGATTCTGGTGTTACTGGGGAAGATCAGATCAGATCAGATGCTGGTGTAAATGGGGGAGATCAGATCAGATGCTGGTGTTACTGGGGAAGATCAGATCAGATGCTGGTGTAAATGGGGGAGATCAGATCAGATGCTGGTGTTACTGGGGGAGATCAGATCAGATGCTGGTGTTACTGGAGGAGATCAGGTCAGATGCTGGTGTTACTGGAGGAGATCAGATCAGATGCTGGTGTTACTGGAGGAGATCAGATCAGATGCTGGTGTTACTGGGGGAGATCAGATCAGATGCTGTGTTACTGGGGGAGATCAGATCAGATGCTGGTGTTACTGGGGAGATCAGATCAGATGCTGGTGTTACTGGGGAGGTCAGATCAGATGCTGGTGTTACTGGGGAGATCAGATCAGATGCTGGTGTTACTGGGGAGATCAGATCAGATTCTGGTGTTACTGGGGAGGTCAGATCAGATGCTGGTGTTACTGGGGAGATCAGATCAGATGCTGGTGTTACTGGGGAGATCAGATCAGATGCTGGTGTTACTGGGGGAGGTCAGATCAGATGCTGGTGTTACTGGGGGAGATCAGATCAGATGCTGGTGTTACTGGCGAGATCAGATCAGATGCTGGTGTTACTGGGGGAGATCAGATCAGATGCTGGTGTTACTGGGGGAGATCAGATCAGATGCTGGTGTTACTGGGGGAGGTCAGATCAGATGCTGGTGTTACTGGGGAAGATCAGATCAGATGCTGGTGTTACTGGGGGAGATCAGATCAGATGCTGGTGTTAGTGGGGGAGATCAGATCAGATGCTGGTGTTACTGGGGGAGATCAGATCAGATGCTGGTGTTAGTGGGGGAGACACCCTCAGAAACCAATCACCACCTTAATGTACTTCATTCACAGTACTTTTATTTTCTTATGTTCATAATGTCCTGTTAAATTCTTATTTTATTTTATATTGTATAGAGTATATTGTTATTATAGTTTTTATTTTATTTGATTAATTACCTGGCACCTTATTTTAATTCTATCTTTATTGCTATTTGTTACCATTTTATTATTATTATTTGTCTTGTCATTATCTGTTTTGTGTATTAATGCTTTGGCAGTATTGTATGTAAACACAGTCATGCCAATAATGTACTTTTAAAATGAAATTGAATTGAGAGAGAGGGAAGAGAGGGGGAGAGAGAGAAAGAAGGGAGAGAGAGAGAGAGGGGAGAGAGAGAGGGGGAAGAGAGAGAGAGAGAGGGAGGAGAGAGGGAGGAGAGAGAGAGAGAGAGAGGAAAGAGAGGGAGGAGGGGAGAGGGGGAAGAGAGAGAGAGAGAGAGGGAGGAGAGAGAGAGATAATACAAATATTCCAATCAGTCATAGAACCTGTTGCACTATATGGCAGTGAAGTTTGGGGTCCTCTCCTAAATCAACAATTTGACAAATGGGACACAAATCTGATTGAATCCCTGCGTACAGAGTTTTGTAAAAGCATTCGTAGGGTACAGAGAAACACACCTAATAATGCATGCAGGGCAGAATTAGGCCAACACCCTCTATTAATCCACATTGAGAAAAGAGCAGTTACATTTTGGAAACATCTAAATCTGAGTGACCCCAACTCTTATCATTTTAAAGCCCTTAAAAACCATGAAATGAACGCTGAGAAGAGTCCCATCATCCAGCTGGTCCTGAGGCTCCACAGACAGACTAACAATAATCAGCCTCAGGACACGGACACCCTCATCCACACAATCCGGCCCAAACAAATGATAAACACACAAAAAGAAAAGTACCGAACTTATTGGAATGAAACGACACAAAAACAAACAAACTACAATGTTATTTGACCCTAAACAGAGATTACACGACAGCAGAATACCTGAGTACAGTCAGAGACCACAAACTGAGGAAACATATGACGAGGTACAGACTGAGCGACCACAGACAGACTATAGAGAAGTGCAGATACAGACAGACAGACAGACAGACAGACAGACAGCACTGGCGATAGAGAAGGGCAGATACAGACAGACAGACAGCACTGGCGATAGAGAAGTGCAGATACAGACAGACAGACAGACAGCACTGGCGATAGAGAAGGGCAGATACAGACAGACAGAGAGACAGCAGGTTATGCCCGTACTGTAACAAGGACAAATAGAAACAGAGCTGCACTTCTAACCTGCCCTAATTATAATGACATTCGAAAACACTTCAAAAAAGTTGAAGAATGATGCACAAGCTCAATATTTACTTGGTGAACAAAGAGACAAAGTACATCAATTCCTGCCACAAAAAGAGGGAAGAGTCGACCAAACAGTGATGCGCCCATTTACACACACACACATAACACACACATACACGCACACACACACACACACACTCATAACACACACACATACACTCATAACACACACACACACACACTCATAACACACACACACACACACTCATAACACACACACACACACACACACACACACTCTCATAACACAGACACACACACACACACACACACACTCATAACACACACACATACACTCATAACACACACACATACACTCATAACACAGACACACACACACACACTCATAACACACACACATACACTCATAACACAGACACACACACACACTCATAACACACACACATACACTCATAACACACACACACTCATAACATAGACACACACACACACACTCATAACACACACACATACACTCATAACACACACACACTCATAACACACACACATACACTCATAACACACACACACTCATAACACACACACACACACACACACACACACTCATAACACACACACATACACTCATAACACACACACACTCATAACACACACACACTCATAACACACACACATACACTCATAACACACACACACACTCATAACCCAGACACACACACACACTCATAACACACACACATACACTCATAACACACACACACACACACTCATAACACACACACACACACACACACACACACTCATAACACACACACACACACACACACACACACTCTCATAACACAGACACACACACACACACACACACTCATAACACACACTCATAACACAGACACACACACACACTCATAACACACACACATACACTCATAACACACACACACTCATAACACACACACACACACACACACACTCATAACACACACACATACACTCATAACACACACACACACACACCCTCATAACACACATACTGTACAACAAAAACACTTTTAAAGGAATGTTCTGGGTTCAGTAGAAGTTAAAGGCACAGTTTACCCAAAAAATGTCATTCCAACCCTGTATGACTTTATTTAGTGTGTTATGGACATGTTAGTCAAAATGTCCAAGCTGCTGTTTTCCTTACAATGAAATTGAACTGTGATTTTCACTTTAAAGCTCCAAAAACAACAAAAAAGCAACATAATTGGATCAGAGCATTAGTCCCACTAAGTCTTATGAATCTATACAATAGCGTTGTTTGATGAACAGACCGAAATTATCAGCGGAAATCTTTCCCTCTGCCTCAGCTCTCATTCCTCAGTTTGTAAAAATGAGCGTGTTCACATAAAATGGATGTCTATGGGTGAATTGCACACTGTTTCAAGATTATAGCCACAAGACTGAAGCATTATAGGTGTTAACATGAGACTAGTGTGTTAAAAACCACTCAGAACGCCTTAGCAACTGCCTTGACGACCTTTGTGTTGTGGCGCCAACTTTTGCATGGGCAAGCACCACTCACATGTTCTATAGAAAATACAGTTCATATCTGTTACTTCATGCTGCATTTATGCAACACACTTATTCAGCAAATGCAGGTGTCTGAAATCCTCGCTCTTCCCTCCGTTACTGAACTCCTCCACACCACGAGGGAGAGATCGGAATGCTGAAAATGTTTGAATGGAGCTGTAGGAAAATGGAAAAGCATCTGAATGTCTTTCCATAACAGATGGAGACGGCCGCTGTCTTCACCTCCGCTCATACTGCAACAATATGCGGCGAGCATATGTTTGTCTGCAGTCTCCATATGTGTTTGTGAATACTTCAAAGTTCTCAGTAACATGTTAACAATGTAGTTGGAACAGATCGGCATGGCCCGAGAGACGCTGTGTATCCTGTTAGTGAAACTGACCTGCACAAAATTTGCCCGTCTGGCTGGCACACCCGCACGCTGACCCCTGAACTCTCCGAACGGCCACACACCTCGTCTATACGACTGAGCAGATGTGCATGTGTTGTCCAGGTTTGTGTGTGTGTGTGTGTGTGTGTGTGTGTGTGTGTGCACCTGTTCACATAAACGGCATTAGTGCATCTCCCCGTGCACCAGGATACTTGTCTGTTTTTTTAACAATCGTGCAGCTGTGCGTCGCTTGTGCAGATATTCATGAGTCATAACTGTTTATGAATAAGTATTTCCATGCATTTCTCTTATGCACTGATGTACGCTGTCTGCGTTTCTGTTTTGCCAACATACAACATTATTTACATCCTTTGCCAGAAACCTCAACAGTTACTATTGGCTAACAAATCTCAGCTTTTGCATGCACGCTTCATGTATATACACATACATACATATGTATGCATCTGAATATACAAACAGAGCCATCTACAGCATGAATAAACATAGAGTCTCATATGCAATAAACTGTGTTTGCCTAACAAATACAAAGCACAGCATATGGAATATAGGGTGTAAAGAGTGAAGCAATGACCGACTGTAAATTTGTGCATGCAAGCTGCAAATCTGTGCATGCAGGCAGTAGATGTGTGGTTCTGGGAGTGTAATGATGCATTTAAGGTTCTGAAATGCGCATGCAAGCTCTAGATAAGCACATACTGGTTGCAGATCTGTGATTGTTAGCTGCAGATACAGACTATATATATATATATATATATAAATATACGAATGCGGTTATCCACAGCCTGTGTGCGCAAACAGTTGTCAGATCTGCGCATACAGGTTGCAGCTAAATGCATGCATGTGTAAAGGTGGCCAGCTGATAGATATCTGTGTAATGTATATAAACGTCACTCTCCTGACCTCAAGAGGTGCACTAGCGACTGACGCTAGAGGTTGTTGCCTTTAGCCTCCTTGTTAGCGCACCCGCCTCCCATGCTGGAGACGGTAGAACAGGAGCGTCACACATGCATCACACATGCTTCACACAGATCTGCAGCCTGCATGCATTGTGCATGGGCCGCCTTGTGCTGGGAGTGTTACAAGTGTAACAATGAATGCAGGCTGCAGATATACACATACAGGCTGTAGATAAGCACATGCAATCTGTAGATGTGTGGTTTTGGGAGTGAAATAATGCAGCCAAGCTGCACATTTGTGCATGCACGCTTTAGCTATGAATGCATTTCTATACAGCCTGTATGCGCAGATCTAAAGCCTGCATGCAGTGGCTCTGAACACACAATGCATGAGCCACCGTGTTTGGAGTTTAACAAGTGTAAGTGCATGCAGGTTGCAGATCTGCGCATGTGCATGCAATCTGCAGACGTGTTGTTCTGGGAGTGTAATAATGCATCCAAGCTGCATATTTGCGCATACAGACTATAGGTATGAACGTGCAGATCTGCAGCGGCTCTGCTGTAACAATGCATGCAGATTCCCGCTGTAGGAAAACGCATGCTAGATGCAAATCTGTGATTTCAGGCTATAGATCTATGCATGCCGACTGCAGAATCAGCATGTTGGCTACAGATCAGTGCATATATGGTTCATGTAGCTGCCAACCGCTGGCTGCGCAGGTGACACTGGCTTTAGGTCTCGTAAGAACTCTCAGCTGTTAAAACAGTAGTGTTTCACTGAAAGAGAGAGAGTGAGGGGAACGAAAATGCAAAAAAACAAAAATGTATAAAAAACTACTTCAGCAGCAACCTCGGATTCTCCGTATCCCTCCCAAACCACAACGAGCCTGCGGCCTGCCAGAAAAAGAGAGGGAGAGAGAGAGAGAGAGAGGTGGGGGGAATGGGCAGAGAGAGAGAGAATGTAGCTACGAGCTTTACTTTACTGAGCTCTATTGTGGTGAGCCAAAACAAGCAGGCTGATGACATCATCAAACCTGAGACCGAATGTGTCCTGAAGGCGTTCGTGTGTAGGGTTGAGGAGGAGTTGTATCCCAAATCACCCAGCACACCCTTCAAGCACAATTTACACGGCTGGCCAAGTTTAAACAATATAGCAGCACAGGGAAGGAAGGAGAAATGTATTTTTTTAATCTTATATGGTCTTCTCAACCAGGACTGTAGGATTTCCCTCGGTCAGAGGCGGACTAACCTTCAAAGGCAAAGTGCAGTAACTACGCCAAGACTACGAGACTTCCTAGATATGCACTCTTTCTCAAAGTGTAGGGTTCAATCGCAAGAGGGTTTGCAGGAACTGCTTTATCACTTTGGCCTTGAGCAAGTCACTGAAACACAGGTGCGCCAGGAATAACAGTGATAAATGGCAAAACTAGCTAAACTTCAACTCATCTCAAACAAATAACCTTTCTTTTTCTCACAGCCAGATGGGAGTCCACCACATCTTACACTGTTTCGACAGACCCTGAGCCGAAACCACTTCAAATAAGACACCTTTGATTTCAAATGACTAGCTGCAGAGAGTCCAGTTTAATGACACCGGCCTTGAACACAAGCATCCTGTCTCGCTTCTACAATTCTTGGCCATTCTGCGCTAAAACCGTCTGAGAATGTCAAAGCACCGTTTGAAGTTGTCTGTCTCTAAACTGCAGTTTCCTGTTGGAGAACGTCTCTGGCTCCAGACGGCAGATAAGGTGCCAGTTCTGTTTTTGAGCATTATGATTAGGCAATTTGCTGAGCACCGGCAGGACCAGACAGCACCTCTGTCTGCCCGGGGCACTTGCAGATTCTGGGGAAAGAGAGTGGATTATCAGAGGCCCTGAGGTCCCCCATCCACAGGTTGGGAAAGGAATGATAACCATTTCAAGATGACTGCCATGTGTGCGCAACCAAAAGCAAAATAAAATAGAGAAAAGTGGCGGACACACCTTTGGACACGTCTGTGAGCCGTGTTTTAATTGGACAGGGCCTTACCTGAGCTGGGTGTGATTGACATCTGTGTCCATGGTAACCCAGATGGGATGATGTCATTAGATCATTATGTATGCAAGACTTTGAGTTTGTCAGGTCAAGTGAAGCGTGTGGCACATAGACTCTTAAAGCAGAATAAACAATTTACGCATTACTTCAACACTCATTTTGCATGAGGTCATTCACAAGCCTTAATGACTTACAAGACAGCCAGCGTGGAGAGAAAGGCCCACATCGCTTCCTCCGCGTCCGAGTGGCTCCGTGCGCGCTTGAGAAACGGCTCTCCGGGGTCACGGCTTTGCGTCTGTCCTGTTTGTTTAATCCGTTTGAACGCACGGTCCACGGACGCTCCCGCTGGCACCGCTGGACTGCATCTCGGTGCGCGCTCGGTCGGTCGGTAACGGGCAGGAGGCGGGGCGCAGCTGTATCCTCCGGAGTGTGGGGAACAGGTGAAGGGAAGTTCAAAGACGGCCCACACCTATGCGCTGTTTCCGCGAAAGCTCGTAAAAAAAAACTTTCTGGCTGCGAAAAGGCTTCCTGGAACCCGACAGACAGCGAAATCTGGTTTATGCACAGTATTTCCAAGCAGTAGTACGTGCGTAACTTTCCAGTCTGAAGCTTTACATTTGAAAATGTCCTTCCACAGAGAGCTTATTGATTGTGTTTAGAACTGAGGAAATCAATGGAACGGCAGTGCGCAAGCATGGATTCGTGCAGGTGTTTTATTGCTGATGCGCCGCGGGAGGCAGAGCGCCTGGACGGGGATGGAGCGAAGAAGACGCGGCGGCGGCGAGTTGGACTCCAGGTACCGTGGAGCGGGCTCGGTCATGGCTGCAGCGCCCTGCGGTGGCGTTTACGCGTCCACTGCGCTGGAGACCCACAGATGAGAGCCCACAGCGGTCCAGCTCAGAGGATGTGGCTGAGTGAAAGCAGACAGCCGCTCTCTGCACCTGATTTCCCGGACTCAATCGCTGCCCGCTGCCTGGAGCTCGAGCGCAACTGCAGCAGCCAAAACACGGGCCGATGACATCACCTCCAAAATGTTTGAAGGGGGAAAGAATGCAATCTGAGCCTTTTATTTATTTTCTTAAAGAAAAAAGTTTGCAGCTCCCCCCAGAGCGGCGCACAAAGTCAGAGGTTTGCAGAGACACGTCTTGTGCTGTTTTTGGTGATCCGTGCACTGAAAACAGCGTCCACTTAACCCGCGCCGCCTCCTCTTCCTCAGCCGCTTTCATTCACAAATGCACGCGTAAATACGATGGGGGAAAACACAAAACGGATCAGAAGAGCGTTTCTTTGCGCGGTGCGTAACAGCGGCTCTGATCTTCCCTCGCCTGAAGCCTCACGAAATCACTCCAAGAAAAACCTGAACAAGATTTTAACAACGGCGGATCAATCCATCCTCCCTCCCTCCCTCCCCCAGCCCCCTCTCTCTCCCTCACTCACTCTCTCTCTCCCCCACACACACACACACACACACACACACACACACACACACACACACACACACACACACACATGTAGTGTTTCCATGTTTTATGGGGACTTTCCATAGACATAATGGTTTTTATACTGTACAAACTTTATATTCTATCCCCTAAACCTAACCCTACCCCTAAACCTAACCCTCACAGAAAACATTCTGCATTTTTACATTTTCAAAAAACATAATTTAGTATGATTTATAAGCTGTTTTCCTCATGGGGACCGACAAAATGTCCCCACAAGGTCAAAAATTTCGGGTTTTACTATCCTTATGGGGACATTTGGTCCCCACAAAGTGATAAATACACGCTCACACACACACACACACACACACACACACACACACACTTATTGGATCCAAACGAGATTAGTCAGCCTCTGTGTGAACGCACACTCGGCAATGTCACCGCGCGCACCAAAGGAGGCGCGGGCGCACGCACAGCTGGGACGCATCGCGCTCAAGCGGCACGACCCAGAGCGCTTTAAGGGTAGGCTACTCCAGAACTTTAGTGCGTTCATGCATTTTGAGTCTTCCTATGTAACTGTAAATCTCAAGAGGGCAGAGTGAAGAGAGCCGGGTCGTTTGAAAGCCAAAGAGAGGTATGAAAGAGCACGGTCCGATCCAAGAGGAACATTTCTCAGCACCGCGATAGAACCGCAGACGGTCAGCCAAGCTAACACTCACCCATCCATCCGAACCCTCCTCCTCTCCTCTCTCTCTGTGTTTCTCTCTCTCACAGATGTGCACACGCCGACACACTTTAAAACACAATAGACTTGTGTGTTGGTTTCCATAGCTATACTTAGGGGACACATTTGTGCCCAGCGGTGAGCTTAATCAGACAAAACCTCCCTTTGGGGATGTCATGCATATTTTTCTAGTTATCTTCTAAGGGGAGGGTTAGGATCAGTCTGTAGTCATTATAATCAGCTTCATAGAAAAACAATAAAAGTATATGGTATGTCCTCATTTGGATGCTAATTAAGCAGTAAGACAGTCATTAACTGTGGAACATCAGCGTCAGTAGTTAGTCAGTAATTTGGACTTGCTGGTCGTCCCTTTGGCCCCCTCCACCCAGTGACAAACGCACACTGACATTCTCCTCCGCTCTGAATATATTCATGTTTGCTTCTTGTTCAGTCTCTCCCACCTCATGAAGAATGTGCCATTGGAAAGAAAGTTGTTTGTCAGAGGAAGAGAGAGGAAGGGAGGGTGACAGAGGAAGAAAGAAGAGGCAGATAAGGACCATTATTAATCCATCTGACATTAACAGACCACTTCCCTCCAGTCTTCTCAGCGTCCATCACCTCCAAACATCCAGTTTCCTGCTGTGTTCTGTGGTGCACTTCCACTAGAGGGCGCCACTAGGATCTCTGCCCTCATTCTTGTTGGGGCGGCTGTGGCTCAGTTGGTAGAGCGGGTTGGTGGTTATATTCCCGGCCCACACGACTCCACATGCCAAAGTGTCCTTGGGCAAGACACTGAACCCCAAGTTGCTCCCAATGGCAGGCTAGCACCTTGAATTCAGCTCTGCTGTCATTGGTGTGTGTGTGTGTGTATGTGTGTGAGTGTATGTGAATGGGTGAATGAGACGCAGTGTAAAGCAAAAGGGCAGGGGCTCGAGCCCCTAAAGCCACCCCCTCTTCACGTGCCTGTTAAAAATAAAGCACAAGGCGGTCACTGTGAGGCACTTACAATGGAATTTAATGGGGCCAATCCGTAACATTTCAGCAGTGTATCTACAAGACGTAAACATTGTAAGTATTATACAATCGCTTACAGGTTTTACTGGGATTTCGTTGTCATGGCAACAAAGCAATATTGGATATAACTTTATATATATAATATAATGTGGCAAAATAACCACATTTCTGAGCTGATACATGGACGGCAATTGCTGAATGAATCATTCAACATAGTGAAGTCATTTGACAATAGTAGCATACTATTGTTTGAAACGTTTATCATTGTATAATCCCTATTATTTTACATTTAAAATATTTAAAACACAGTAGCTAGTATGTAGATACTGTGCAGTATGGAGTAAACAGCTTGTATTACATTATGAACATTATATCTTTTTTTTCTTCATGTATGATCCAAACACTCTCACTAAACTGTATACTGTGTGTGTTTTGTGTCTCACTGCTCTCTTCAGGTGTTCAGGCAAAGACTGGTGATTTTGTCCAGGTGGATCAGTGTCGGGTAACGGTCATGAGCGCATCTACTGGACTGGAGGTCCTCATGGGGGCGCTAGAGAGAACAGACAGACTCTGGTGAGATGCCTGAATACTTCTGCAGAATATCTACAAAACCTTTGGTCAGGGCTGGACTGGTAATCTGGCATATTGGGCATTTTCCCGGTGGGCCGACTCACTTCAGGGGCGGACTGCCATCGGGGGAACCGAGTGGGCTGGTGGGTCGGCCACGAAACAGGCCGAATGGGCTGTGATATGCTAAAATGAGCCGCTGCGTTATGGAGAAACTTCTTAAACTACTTCAAAGAGTTCTCATGAAAAATCCTCCACAGGCAGCAATGACCTTTTACCCCACACTTCCTGTAGCACTTTACTTTTCACCCCACACTTCCTGTAGCACTTGACCTTTCACCCCACACTTCCTGTAGCACTTTACCTTTCACCCCACACTTCCTGTAGCACTTTACCTTTCACCCCACACTTCCTGTAGCACTTGACCTTTCACCCCACACTTCCAGTAGCACTTGACCTTTCACCCCACACTTCCTGTAGCACTTGACCTTTCACCCCACACTTCCTGTAACACTTGACCTTTCACCCCACACTTCCCGTAGCACTTGACCTTTCACCCCACACTTCCCGTAGCACTTGACCTTTCACCCCACACTTCCCGTAGCACTTGACCTTTCACCCCACACTTCCCGTAGCACTTGACCTTTCACCCCACACTTCCCGTAGCACTTGACCTTTCACCCCACACTTCCTGTAGCACTTGACCTTTCACCCCACACTTCCCTTAGCACTTTACCTTTCACCCCACACTTCCCGTAGCACTTGACCTTTCACCCCACACTTCCCGTAGCACTTGACCTTTCACCCCACACTTCCTGTAGCACTTGAACTTTCACCCCACACTTCCTGTAGCACTTGCCATAGATGTGTCTGTCTTGTCGGGCACTTCTCACGCACCTTACAGACTAGCTGATCCCACAAATGCTCAATGGGGTTTAGATCCGTAACACTCTTTTCCAATTATCTGTTGTCCAATGTCTGTGTTTCTTTGCCCAATCGAACCTTTTCTTTGTGTTTTTTACATCTATGTCCTGACTATACTTGTGATCAGTTGAATGCCAATTTGGTGAATTAAAGCACCAATTTCCTTCCGAAACAGCAAAACCGGTACATTACTCCAACTTTATAACTTTTGGGTGAGGGTGGCTAGCACGCTAAAGCTAGCGGCAACACAACGCTTTCGTTTGAAACATCACTTCTGTCAGGTGTTAAACGGCGAATGCCTCCGTGCAGTAAAAAAAGTTACGTTTTCCATTTGGGACGATACACTACATGACTGGATACTGTATTTTGATAATAAATATTGTGATGATGTTTTTAACCATATCTTCCAGCCCAACACAATATAGACGTTGACATGATTTTAGTGTGATAAAATCTGTTACTAAGCTTTTTGGCTAGTAAACTTCGCTGCCATGACGACGTAACGCTGTAAACCCTGTAATCCTACAAAAAGCATAATTTTATACAACGTTAAAATTCAAATAATCCCCTTTTTCTCCCAATCTGGAACGCCTAATTCCCAATGCTCTCTAAGTCCTTGTGGTGGCGTATTGACTCGCCAATCCGGGTGGTGGAGGACGAATCTCCGTCGCCTCCGCCTCTGAGACGTCAGTCCGCGCATCTCATCACGTGGCTTGTTGAGTGCGTTACCGCGGAGACGTAGCGCATGTGGAGGCTTCACGCTATTCTCCTCGGGATCCACTCACAACTCGCCACACCGAGAGCGAGAACCACATTATAGCGCCCACGAGGAGGTTACCCTATGTGACTCTACCCTCCCTAGCAACCGGGCCAATTTGGTTGCTAAGGAGACCTGGCTGGAGTCACGAGTATCATCTTTTCGATGCCATTCTGCCTCTATAGTTGTTTTCAATGAGTCAGCCTGAACGATTCATTAGTGAATCAATCTGAAATTGAAAGGTTTTTTTAAATCTATGTCCAGCAATAGCAAACGACTGGAAAGGTCACAGAAAAGTCATGGAGAATCATTGGTTGATTTGAACACCGTGTCAAGTGCAGAACTCTAGGAGGTCTTGGCTGTCCTGCTCCGAAATTTAAGGCTGATTTGTCAAGCTGATATCTCATTTCGTTCTGTCCCTTTAATTCATTCCATCTTCTGTTCTCCTTTCGTTCATTCAGTCCCTGTGCTCTGCTTGTAGCTGCAGTATTGATCGCTTATGTCTTTGCTTTTGCAGCTTTGGGCTATTGATCCATGTCTGAACACACCACACACACACACACACACACACACACACACACACACACACGTATTGTCTCTGTTTGAGATGGCTTGCTCTGCGATCGGTAAGAGAGGAAGGACTCTGGGTTAATGAGTCTGTCTTGGCAGCGTGTTTGGCTGTGAATCTCTCTGTGTTTAATGCCTCCATCCTGTTCTACAATTAACATCAATCACTTCTGCTCAATACAGTCGGAGTCTGACAAAGACTCACAGCCAGCTGTGACTGTGTGTGTGACTGTGTGACTGTGTGTGTGTGTGTATATGTGTGTGTGTGTGTGTGTGTGTGTGTACGTGTGTGTGTGTGTGTATGTGTGTGTGTGTGTGTATGTGCATGTGTGTGGGTGTGTACATATGTGTGTGTAAATATGTGTGTGTGCATATGTGCGCGTGTGTGTGTGTGTGTGTGTGTGTGTATGTGTATATATGTGTGTGCATATGTGTGTGTGTGTGTGTGTGTGTGTGTGCATGTGTGTGTGCATGTGTGTGTATATGTGTGTGTGCATATGTGTGTGTGCATATGCATATGTGTGTGTGTGTGTGCATATGTGTGTGTGCATATGTGTGTGTGCATATGTGTGTGTATATGTGTGTGCATATGTGGATGTGCATATGTGTTTGTGTATGCATGTGTGTGCATATGTGTGTGTGTATATATGTGCATATGTGTGTGTATATGTGTGTGTGCATATGTGAGTGTGTATATGTGTGTGTGTGTGTGTGTGCATATGTGTGTGTATGCATATGTGTATGAGCATATGTGTGTGTGCATATGTGTGTGAGCATATGTGTGTGTGTGTATGTGTGTATGTGTGTGCATATGTGTGTGTGTGTGTGCATATGTGTGTGTGTATATGTGTGTGTGTGTGTATATGTGTGTGTGCATATGTGTGTGTGCATATGTGTGTGTGCATATGTGTGTGTGCATATGTGTGTGTGTATATGTGTGCGTGCATATGTGTGTGTGTATATGTGTGTGTGTGCATATGTGTGTGTGTATGTGTGTGTGTGTGTGTGTGTGTGTGTGTGTGTGTGTGTGTGTGTGTGTGTGTGTGTGTGTGTGTGGGTGTGTATGTGTGTGGCCTCTGTACCTGCTCTGATAGTCATGGCTTTACAGCACACAAACACACACACATAAATACAAATACATGTAATGACATTTATACATGGAAAATATTGCAGTGCTAAGGCTTAAGACTTGGCTTGTAGTCATGGGTGTAGATTTGGGTATGGACGGTAAAATCTGTGTACTAATATATTGATTGCAGATGTTACTAAATGTATTATTTACTGTAAGTATCACATGTTTCTGGATATTTCTTATTCCTTTATAAATTTTAGGTAGTGTAATTTGTGTGTGTGTGTGACTTATAAGATGTAAAGGAATGAGGTTTGAATGCCAATTACTTTTTCTGTGGTTGTATGTAGTTATGTTATTTATTTTTTGTTGTTATATGAGATTGAAGATGAAGCAACACATTATAGTGACCACGAGGAGGTTACCCCATGTGACTCTACCCTCCCTAGCAACCGGGCCAATTTGGTTGCTTAGGAGACCTGACTGGAGTCACTCAGCACGCGATTGACCCTATAATCACTTAGCTGTGTTATTGACCTAATAATTTGAGTCCATTTCATTTAAATTATTACGTTGAAACAATAACCGAGACAACTAAAAGTGTTCTGCTTAATTCATAGTTTGATTCCGATGAAATATGTCAACACTGTGACTCCGTATCTCTTGGTTAAGTTGGTCTGCAGGTTACCAGTTAAGAGCTTACAGCCCATTTTAAAACCACACATGTCTTTTTAAAGATCTGTGTATGATAGATACAGAACCAGATTGTTTTCGCCACATCTGGACAATTCTGGGCTCCCATTAGTGGTTTGCAACCTTACAAAGCTTGAGGTCTGTCTGTTAACCTCTCCTTCAGACCGTTGCTAAACCAGATTGAGCTCTGTCGCAACGAGGTTTGTGGTTTTTGGGGGCACGTTCCAGCGCAGTCTCGTTTGGCAGGACCTTCGGTTATTTAAGTCCCTTACCGAGGTCTCATAGTTCTCATTAAGGCCGTGCTTGATGGAAGGGCCGTTGAACTAGCATGCTACATCTCATCATGAAGTCGTTATCTGCAGTGAAACACATTTTATCAGTAAGCTACTAAATCTAAACCATTCCCCAAAGTGTAAATGCATGAGACACATTATTGAGTGTCTTTGATGATGGGCCCTGGCGAAAACGTCAAGTGTCGGAGCACTGCGGTATTTGAGCGGCGTGGCCCTTTGAAACGAGAACCTGTTAGCCACTTGTATCGCGAGCGAGGACAGCTGTGCGGGGAGCTGGTCAGGAATTAATCAGAGCAAGACGTGTGAGTGATATCACCACGGGAAGATGAAGGGTGCTGTGGAGAGAGGGGCGAGCGAGCTAGAATAAGAGGTGAAATATTGTTTTTATTAGCGACGATGTAGGTGGCGGGGTGCCGGCTCTCTCACAAGCTGAGATCAATCCGCGGAGAGTGTGCGCGCTTAGATTCGTGTTTGGAATTCATCACAGCTGTCTTGGCGATGAGGGATAGCTTTACTTTTCTCACTTATGTAATGCAGTTAAACGTGATAACTTCAACATGACACCAGTGACATGGAACGGTTTGTTTCAAGTGCTCTGAAAGCACTCATGTTTCAAAGTATCTTTCAGTGACTGTTGGACTGACTGTTTATAGACAAGCTGCCAAAACTCACAAATGAGATCTTTTTGAAGTCAACGTGATATCAAAATTGATACCAATATGAACTCAAACAATTCTCAGATTCTTCCAAGAGCTAATTATCTATGCGCCGTAGTGGAGTCCTCGCCACTTGCATCCACCCCAACGGAGCAGCCGCGGACATCCGCCGGAGGACGGAGGAGCCCGGCCACCTGGAAGCGGAGGAGCCCGGCTGCCTGGAAGTGGAGGAACGGCCTCTGACCGCAATGGAAGGAGGGTCTCCCAACCATCCACCTAGAGCGATTACCATTGCCAGGGCCGGGGGAGACCCCGACCGTCCACCAAAAACGTGGCGGGGCATTCCGTCTGCCAGAGGCCGGAGGTCTGCCTCTGATCCATCCAGGGAGGTATGGCTGTCCTCCATTAGAGGGTGGAGGAGTGGCCGAGGACCAAGCTATGGCATATCAGAGCCTCAGAGGGGAATAAAGGCCGACTGGAGACTGCAGTGGGACAGAGAGAGAGATTTACGGGCAGCTGTCCGACACCTTTGTGTGTTTGTCTTTTTGTGTCAATTTCGTATTAAAATATAATTTTTATTCCCAAGCCGGTTCTCGCCACCACCTTTCCATGAATCCCTTTACACTGGTGCCGAAACCCGGGAAGGAGGTGGGATGCGCCGTAGTGGAGTCCTCGCCACTAGCATCCACCCCAACGGAGCAGGTGGGCCATCCGCCGGAGGACAGAGGAGCCCGGCCGCCTGGAAGCGGAGGAACAGCCGCTGACCGTGAGTGGAGGAGGGGCTCCCAACCAACCGCCTAGAGCGGTTACCGTTGCCAGGGCTGGGGGAGACGCCGACCGTCCATCAAAAATGTGGCGGGGCATTCTGTTTGCCAGAGGCCGGAGGTTTGCCTCCGATCCGTCCGGGGAGGCACGGCTGTCGTCCATTAGAGGGTGGAGGAGTGGCCGAGGACCCAAGCTACGGCGTATCGGAGAACCGGCGAGTAAGTGTATTTTTTTCTCTCTCTCTTTCTCTTTCTTGTTTCCCTCCCCTTGTCCCCTCCCTCGTCCAGGTAGACGGGGATGACCTCCCGGCAGATGGTGCGGAAGTCACACCCCTCCCCAGGGAAAGAGGGAGGGGATTTACGTCATGCCGGTGGCTCCCCGGCCTGAGAGAACGAGGTAGGAATGTGACAGGGCGGAGGGCGGGTCATGATTCCGCACACCTGGTCCCATATCAGGCTAATCAAGCCTCAGAGAGGGATAAAGGCCGACTGGAGACAGCAGTGCGACACCCGTGTGTGTGTTTGTCTTTTTGTTTCAGTTTTATATAAAACTATTATTTATATCGTCAAGCCGGTTCTCACCTCCTCCTTTCCATTAATCCTATTCCAAGTATATATACTGTATATATCGAGCCACTACCCCTATCAGATCCACAACAACCGTCCAAGTGCTCTACCAATCGTGGAAGCAGCTAATGTACAGTATGTATACAGTAGTGCTATCCCAGAGGAAAATGTTATTGCTCAAAAGGTCACATACAGTATGGAAGTGTATATAGTATATAGAGTACATATTATTTTTATTTATAGCCCAGAATACCTTATAGGTGATATATACAGTATATATACAGTATATTCCACGATTGGTAGAGCACTTGGACGGTTGTTGTGGATCTGATAGGGGTAGTGGCTCGATTCTGTTGCCAGAGCCGTCAGCTATGAGTTTAATTCACAAAGCTCTGTTAGCAAGTG
The DNA here is from genome assembly GCF_025860055.1 of Xyrauchen texanus. Taxonomy (NCBI): domain Eukaryota; kingdom Metazoa; phylum Chordata; class Actinopteri; order Cypriniformes; family Catostomidae; genus Xyrauchen; species Xyrauchen texanus. Next base: position 2,683,338 of record NC_068298.1, read on the forward strand.
CAAACGTCTTTTCGCTGTAAATACCAGCAACTGGACTAAATTTATTCCTGAAGTTCCTGGCGCGGTGCGCCAACATTCCCCAGCAAACACAAGAGCTCTAATGTTTGCCGTTGGCTTCGGTAAATGGACTGACAAGCCAAATGAACTTGTCTAAATGGAGGAGAACACAGTGAGCACTGCCAACAATTACTAACAGGTATGGCAGCGCGGCCCAGGAGCGCGGCAGTTGTTGGTGTTTGTTGGAGGGATTTTAGGGTCAGCGCGCAGGGGGGGTGGTGTAGCCCGGGTCCTGGAACTCTGTCAGCGTTCTCCTTGACTCGCAGGCAGAGAAGGTTAACAGGTTATTTTATAATTAGCAGCAGGCATTGTTTTTGAATGGCTGACTGACTCAGACATGTGTCCCGCGGGCAGAAACTGCAGACTTACATCAGCGTCCGCCGTGCCACAGTTGAAATGGAAGTGTTTGTCCTTTTTGTTGTTGTTGCTGGAACTGCATTGGAAAAGAAACTCTTGTTTTGGGCAATTGCGTCTATCCCAGAGCTGACTTCAGGAACGGATAGAGCATGTTCTGGAATTCACATTTAGCGTATGAATCACGCCTCTGTTGAGTTTTTAATCTTGTTTTTGGGCTTTCTGCCATTTTATCGATAGCAACTGGGGTGGGATGGGGAAATGGCATGTGCTGGGGTATAGTGGACATTTGAGCACTTTTAGACATTTCGGTGCTCTTTGTGAAAAGTCATGTCTACAGGACATACATAATATTATTTTTGGACTATGTGTAACCCAGGAAATGCAAATAAAAGTAAATAAATTCTTGCTAATAACATCTTCCAAAAAGCACATAAAGGAAACATAGAATTAATCCATACTTCAACATCTGAAAGTGAAAGTGAAAGTGGAGATTTAGAGTAAAAAAAGGACTGTTGTTCTGTGTAAGGGTGTAAAAGGGAAAGGAGGAGGCAAGAACCGGCTTAACAATATAAATCATATTTTAATGATCACCTGAACCAACAGCACACAAACATAACCACACACAGGGCAGCTGCCCGTAATTCTCTCTCTCTCGAACTGTCGTCACCGGCCGCCTTTATCCATAGCACGCGCCATCAGGCTGATTGGGGATCAGGCGTGCGTCGTTCCAGCCCGGCCCTGCCCTCCTCCGCTCTACACTTCTCCCGGCATTACGTACCCCAACCCCCCCCCCCTCCCCCCCGGGCCTTTGCCTTGCGGGTAATCCCCACCATCCTCGACCTGGGAGGAGACAGGAGGAGAAAAACAACACAAAACAAAAAAGTAGGCGAGGGAAAGGCCAACACGGAGCTACAGAGAGAGAGAGAGAGAAAAATGAAACTCACTCACTGGTTCTCTGATGCACCGTCACTTGGTCCTCGATCACTCTTCCACCCTCTCAGCCCACTGCTCCAACACGGGCGGACTGGAGTCAGACCTCCGACCCCCGACCCCCAGCAGACAGAATACTCCTCCCCGTTACCGGTGACCCGTGGGGACATTCCTCCACCCCTGGCAGCGGCCCTACCATTCCAGGCAGTTGGGGAGTCACTTCCCTCCTTCCTTCGCGGACGGCGGTCTTCTCTCGACCCCTCCACGTTTCTGGGGGACGGCAGGGCACAGCGGCTCCATCGCACCAGGCGGTCGGGGAGTCCAGTCCCCACTGGCCCCACAGACGCCAACCGTTCACCGCGTCCGGGCGGTCGGGCTACCCCATCCTCCGGCGGATGGCAGCGGCGCTCCCCTGGGTGGACGGCTGTGTCGAGGACTCTGTGACGGGCATCCCTCCTCCGTCCTGGGTTTCGGCCCCAATGTAAGGGAGTTAAAGGAGGAGGCGAGAACCGGCTTAACAATATAAATAATATTTAAATGAACAAATTAACCAAAAACAAACAAACAAAACCACACAGGGCAGCTGCCTGTAATTCTCTCTCTCTCTCGAACTGTCGTCACCAGCCTCTCGTGCCCCTTCAGGCTGATTGGGGACCGGGCATGCGCTGTTACAGCCCGGCCCCGCCCTCCTCCGCTCTACATTCGGTTTCTCACCCACACCTATCATATCACTTCTGAAGACATGGATTTAATTATATACTGTGTGTCCAAAAGCAGGGCTGGACTGGTAATCTGGAATACCGGGCATTTTCCCGGTGGGCCGACGCACTGGACTGGCCATCGGGAGAACAGAGCTGGCGGTGGGTCGGTGGGTGGGCCGCAAAATGTGCCGAATGGTCCGCGATAACCTAAAATGAGCCGCCGTGATATGCAGAAAAGGACAGCTCAAGCTTGAGTCACTTGTATAGAAGCACCAACACGTAAAAGCATGCATAGGCCTACTTCTTGTCTCCTGGCTGTAATGCAGTCATTGAGTCCACCTAGGATGATCTCCTTTGCTTGACCCCCAAGTGGTGTGAGTGTGTGTTTGAAATGTGAGTGTGTGTGTGTGTGTGTGTGTGTGTGTGTATTGTCAACTTGTTCCAGATTGTCTGTGCATGTATGTTTATTATGAGAAGGATGTGTGTGTATGTGGATTGAGACAGGCTTGTAGGTCGATGGCCTGTGCTGCAGATGTGTGTGTGTGTGTGTGTGTGTGTTGCATGTGGTATGATTGTGTACATGTAGAATATGATGTCAGGAGAGCAGATGTGGTATGTGTTGGATACAGATTTCTTTGGATGTCGTTTTATTTCACTTTCCTCTTCATCTTTCAGGTTTTAACTCATTCCTCCCCTTTCCCCTCGTTTACCTTTCTCTCCCCTCTATCATTTCTCTTGCAGAAGAGGAACGGCACTGTTTATGAAAGCCTGTAATATGCTGTGCAGTTACACTGGGTAAGGCTTACTTCAGTAGTCATGTCAATAAAACACCTTATAATACCAGAGAGAGAGAGAGACAGAGAGACAGAGAGACATAGAGAGAGAGAGAGAGAGCAATAACTACGTCATAATGCAGGATAAAATTCACTTATATGCAGGGCTGGACTGGCAATCTGGCATACCGGGCATTTTCCCGGTGGGCCGACGCACGTTGGGGCCGATCATGGGATTTATCCTTGTTTTACTACACCTCTGTTCGTGGTGGTTTTTAGATGGATGGCGAGGCTTTTTAGGTCGGGTGGAATCTGTTATCACCGGTCCAGGTGGCGTAGTGGCTAAAGCACAGGGCTGGTTCTAACCCCACGGCCACCACCATTGTGTCCTTGAGCAAGCACTTAACTGCAGGTTGTTCCGGGGGGATTGTCCCTGTAATAATTGCACTGTAAGTTGCTTTGGATAAAAGCATCTGCCAAATGCATAAATGTAAATGTAGATCTGGCAACCTGTGCGTGGATGCTGCGGTGGATGGCATCAAGCTTCCACACGGTCTACGTCTCCGTGACAACACGCTCAACATGTCACAAGATAAGATGCATGGATTGATGGTCTCAGACGTGGAGGCAACTGAGATTCGTCCTCCGCCACCCGGATTGAGGCGAGTCACTACACCAATTAATCCACCTGAGTTTTATAGATTACTTTTAAGATGGCTTCTTGTGCTTTTTGGAGTTGCAAGATTTTAGTACCCATTTATTTGCATTGTATGAACCAACAGAGCTGAAATATTCTTCTAAAGATCTTCATTAGTGTTCTGCAGAAGAAAGAAAGTCTCACACATCTGGGATGCATGAGGGTGAGTAAATTATGAGAGAATTATCATTTTTGGGTGAACTGTCCTTTTAAGACAGTTAAGTCAACGTGTGTGTGTGTGTGTGTGTGTGTGTGTGTTAACAAGTGCCTTTTCACCCCATCACAGTCACTTACTACTCCACATATTATGATCTCTTTCACTTCTCTCTCTCCCTTGCTCTCCCTCTCTCTCTCTCTCTCTCCCACTCTCTCTCTATCACTCTATCACTTTCTCAATAACTCTCTATGTCTGATCTCCCCAGTAACACCAGCATCTGATCTGACCTCCCCCAGTAACACCAGCATCTGATCTGATCTCCCCCAGTAACACAATCATCTGATCTGATCTCCTCCAGTAACACCAGCATCTGATCTCCCCCAGTAACACCAGCATCTGATCTGATCTCCCCCAGTAACACAATCATCTGATCTGATCTCCTCCAGTAACACCAGCATCTGATCTGATCTCCTCCAGTAACACCAGCATCTGATCTGATCTCCTCCAGTAACACCAGCAACTGATCTGATCTCCTCCAGTAACACCAGCATCTGATCTGATCTCCCCCAGTAACACCAGCATCTGATCTGATCTGATCTCCCCCAGTAACACCAGCATCTGATCTGATCTCCTCCAGTAACACCAGCATCTGATCTGATCTCCTCCAGTAACACCAGCATCTGATCTGACCTCCCCCAGTAACACCAGCATCTGATCTGATCTGATCTCCTCCAGTAACACCAGCAACTGATCTGATCTCCTCCAGTAACACCAGCATCTGATCTGATCTCCCCCAGTAACACCAGCATCTGATCTGATCTCCCCCAGTAACACAATCATCTGATCTGATCTCCTCCAGTAACACCAGCATCTGATCTGATCTCCTCCAGTAACACCAGCATCTGATCTGATCTCCTCCAGTAACACCAGCAACTGATCTGATCTCCCCCAGTAACACAATCATCTGATCTGATCTCCTCCAGTAACACCAGCATCTGATCTGATCTCCTCCAGTAACACCAGCATCTGATCTGATCTCCTCCAGTAACACCAGCAACTGATCTGATCTCCTCCAGTAACACCAGCATCTGATCTGATCTCCCCCAGTAACACCAGCATCTGATCTGATCTGATCTCCCCCAGTAACACCAGCATCTGATCTGATCTCCCCCAGTAACACCAGCATCTGATCTGATCTCCTCCAGGAACACCAGCATCTGATCTGATCTCCCCCAGTAACACCATCATCTGATCTGATCTGATCTCCCCCAGTAACACCAGCATCTGATCTGTTCTCCCCCAGTAACACCAGCATCTGATCTGATCTCCTCCAGTAACACCAGCATCTGATCTGTTCTCCCCCAGTAACACCAGCATCTGATCTGATCTCCTCCAGTAACACCAGCAACTGATCTGATCTCCTCCAGTAACACCAGCATCTGATCTGATCTCCCCCAGTAACACCAGCATCTGATCTGATCTCCTCCAGTAACACCAGCAACTGATCTGATCTCCTCCAGTAACACCAGCATCTAATCTGATCTCCCCCAGTAACACCAGCATCTAATCTGATCTCCCCCAGTAACACCAGCATCTGATCTGATCTCCTCCAGTAACACCAGCATCTGATCTGATCTCCCCCAGTAACACATGCATCTGATCTGATCTCCTCCAGTAACACCAGCATCTGATCTGATCTCCCCAGTAACACCAGCATCTGATCTGATCTCCCCAGTAACACCAGCATCTGATCTGATCTCCCCAGTAACACCAGCATCTGATCTGACCTCCCCAGTAACACCAGCATCTGATCTGATCTCCCCAGTAACACCAGCATCTGATCTGATCTCCCCAGTAACACCAGCATCTGATCTGATCTCCCCAGTAACACCAGCAACTGATCTGATCTCCTCCAGTAACACCAGCATCTGATCTGATCTCCCCAGTAACACCAGCATCTGATCTGATCTCCTCCAGTAACACCAGCAACTGATCTGATCTCCTCCAGTAACACCAGCATCTAATCTGATCTCCCCAGTAACACCAGCATCTAATCTGATCTCCCCAGTAACACCAGCATCTGATCTGATCTCCCCAGTAACACCAGCATCTGATCTGATCTCCTCCAGTAACACCAGCATCTGATCTGATCTCCCCAGTAACACCAGCATCTGATCTGATCTCCCCAGTAACACCAGCATCTGATCTGATCTCCCCAGTAACACCAGCATCTGATCTGATCTCCCCAGTAACCCCCTTACTGGGGAGGTCAGCATCTGGTCTGACCTCCCCAGTAACACCAGCATCTGATCTGATCTCCCCCAGTAACACCAGCATCTGATCTGATCTCCCCAGTAACACCAGCATCTGATCTGATCTCCCCAGTAACACCAGCATCTGATCTGACCTCCCCCAGTAACACCAGTATCTGATCTGATCTCCCCAGTAACACCAGCATCTGATCTGATCTCCCCAGTAACACCAGCATCTGATCTGATCTCCTCCAGTAACACCAGCATCTGATCTGATCTCCTCCAGTAACACCAGCATCTGATCTGATCTCCCCAGTAACACCAGCATCTGATCTGATCTCCTCCAGTAACACCAGCATCTGATCTGATCTCCTCCAGTAACACCAGCATCTGATCTGATCTCCCCAGTAACACCAGCATCTGATCTGATCTCCTCCAGTAACACCAGCATCTGATCTGATCTCCCCAGTAACACCAGCATCTGATCTGATCTCCCCAGTAACACCATCATCTGATCTGATCTGATCTCCCCCAGTAACACCAGCATCTGATCTGATCTCCCCCAGTAACACCTGCATCTGATCTGATCTCCTCCAGTAACACCAGCATCTGATCTGTTCTCCCCCAGTAATACCAGCATCTGATCTGATCTCCTCCAGTAACACCAGCATCTGATCTGATCTCCCCAGTAACACCAGCATCTGATCTGATCTCCCCAGTAACACCAGCATCTAATCTGATCTCCCCAGTAACACCAGCATCTGATCTGATCTCCCCAGTAACACCAGCATCTGATCTGATCTCCCCAGTAACACCAGCATCTGATCTGATCTCCCCAGTAACCCCCTTACTGGGGAGGTCAGCATCTGGTCTGACCTCCCCAGTAACACCAGCATCTGATCTGATCTCCCCAGTAACACCAGCATCTGATCTGATCTCCCCAGTAACACCAGCATCTGATCTGATCTCCCCCAGTAACACCAGCATCTGATCTGACCTCCCCCAGTAACACCAGTATCTGATCTGATCTCCCCCAGTAACACCAGCATCTGATCTGATCTCCCCCAGTAACACCAGCATCTGATCTGATCTCCCCCAGTAACACCATCATCTGGTCTGATCTGATCTCCCCCAGTAACACCAGCATCTGATCTGATCTCCCCCAGTAACACCTGCATCTGATCTGATCTCCTCCAGTAACACCAGCATCTGATCTGTTCTCCCCCAGTAATACCAGCATCTGATCTGATCTCCTCCAGTAACACCAGCATCTGATCTGATCTCCTCCAGTAACACCAGCATCTGATCTGATCTCCCCCAGTAACACCAGCATCTGATCTGATCTCCTCCAGTAACACCAGCAACTGATCTGATCTCCTCCAGTAACACCAGCATCTAATCTGATCTCCCCCAGTAACACCAGCATCTAATCTGATCTCCCCCAGTAACACCAGCATCTAATCTGATCTCCCCCAGTAACACCAGCATCTGATCTGATCTCCCACTCTCTCTCTCTCTCTCTCTCTCTCTCTCTCTATCACCCACTCTCTCTCTCTATCTCTCTCTATCACTCACTCTCTCTCTCCCTCACTCTCTATCTCTCTCTCTCTACCATCAACAGATCTTGGCTCAACAGTGCAGAACGATGCTTGTAAATCAGTAGCAAAACTCAAGAGCTTGCACATTTGGATTTGAGAATTTGTACAATAAATATTTGTACTCGTAAGATGAAATTTACAATCACAGCACTGAAGTGAAAACTCGATGTAAAATAAAAATGTGAAGTTGAATGTTTCAATCTGCACTCCCAGACAGTAACTCAAAGCTTGTGCTCTAAATTCACTATGGCTACTTTTGCTCACTTGTGCACTTCTTGATGCGAGAGCGAGACCAGTGTTCGGCGGGGGAGGGGGCAATGATGTCGTTTAGTTCGTTGATGCCTAGCTAATGAAATGGGATGTTTTTGTACACGATGACGTCATGCCACAGCGGCAGCCCGCGCCTGTTTGTTAAGACAAAGAGCATAACTATCAGATAGCGTGAGGCTGTACTAAGATCTAACCCTACCCCAAACCCTAAAACTATACGAATATAGCGTTGGGAGTACATCCTGATAGGTAGCATTGGATTGGAGTTACTGTCTGTCAACTTACAAGTACAAATGTTTATTGTAAATATTAAAGTGGACCCCTAAAGTATATTCGGACACTAAAGGCACAATTACCCGTCTTTACCTTTATTTCAATTCTCCGTTCTACATCTATCTCTCTCTCCCTTCCCACTCCATCCGATAGAACGAGCGTCAATCCGATGACACCTCCATCATCACTCTCTCCTCTTCAGTTTCACCGATGGGATTTTTCCATAAACCCACACACACACATCAGATTCCGTTTAAAGCGGTTTAGCAATATAAGATGTGACAGGGATATGAGACCGACAGTCATCTGGAATGTGGCGGAATTTTAGAAAGTGATAATAATGGAATGGTGAGAGAGTTCCAGAATACTGCAGGCCGTGGGAACCCTATAGTACTGCACAGAGATATGGAATATATGGAATGAAATATACTATATGTGTGTGTGAGTGATGGGGAGCATGGCTAAATCTCAGAAAACCTTCCTTTTGGGATAGCAGTGCGGCTCGATTCCTGAACGAATGACTCATATGAGTCGATTCTTTTGAATCTACATCCCAAAACATAAAGCATGACCAGTGCGGCTCGATTCCTGAACGAATGACTCATATGAGTCGATTCTTTTGAATCTACAGCGCAAAACATAAAGCATGACCAGTGCGGCTCGATTCCTGAACGAATGACTCATATGAGTCGATTCTTTTGAATCTACAGCGCAAAACATAAAGCACGACCAGTGTAGCTCGATTCCTGAACGAATGACTCATATGAGTTGATTCTTTTGAATCTTCAGTGCAATACATAAAGCACGACCAGTGCGGCTCGATTCCCAAACGAATGACTCATATGAGTCAATTCTTTTGAATCAACAACGCAATACATAAAGCACGACCAGTGCAGCTCGATTCCTGAACGAATGACTTATATGAGTCGGTTCTTTTGAATCTATAGTGCAAAACATAAAGCACGACAAGTGCGGCTCGATTCCTGAACGAATGACTCATATGAGTCGATTCTTTTGAATCAACAGCGCAATACATAAAGCACAATCAGTGCAGCTCGATTCCTGAACGAATGACTCATATGAGTCGGTTCTTTTGAATCTATAGTGCAAAACATAAAGCACGACCAGTGCGGCTCGATTCCCAAACGAATGACTCATATGAGTCAATTCTTTTGAATCAACAACGCAATACATAAAGCACGACCAGTGCAGCTCGATTCCTGAACGAATGACTCATATGAGTCGGTTCTTTTGAATCTATAGTGCAAAACATAAAGCACGACAAGTGCGGCTCGATTCCTGAACGAATGACTCATATGAGTCGATTCTTTTGAATCTTCAGTGCAATACATAAAGCACGACCAGTGTGGCTCTATTCCCAAACGAATGACTCATATGAGTCAATTCTTTTGAATCAACAATGCAATACATAAAGCACGACCAGTGCGGCTCGATTACTGAATGAATGACTCATATGAATCGGTTCTTTTGAATCATTAGTGCAAAACATAAAGCACGATCAGTGCAGCTTGATTCCTGAACGAATGATTCATATCGGTTGGTTTATATTATATAATGTAACAGATTCGAAATCAGAGCAGGGTTACGTAACATGATATTTTCAAAGACATCCTTTAGAGCTTTGAACTTGATTTTGTGATTGAATAAAAGACAGTATGTTATTGACACTGAAATCAGGGCGATTTAAAGATATATTTGAATACTCCCATGTTACAACACACACACAAATGCAGATATCTTGGCCTTGTTCATGGCTGGCGTGTGCTGGCTTCTTGCATGCTGTATGTTTGGCGTGTGCTGTGGTTTTATTTGAGTAATAGATCACGGTTGCGTCATACAGCTGCATGCGTGAGAATGCCCGTGTCTTTATCTGGGTGTCTGTAAGTGATCGGGGTTTGATCTATGATGGGGCTTTTTTGGAAGGAGGGGTGGTGTGTTATCAACTAATTGAAGTGTCAGCTTGGTTTCAGATGTTTCTCCTACAGTTTCTCCACCGGTCTGTTTCTTCCCATAGTGCTTCCTGCTGCCAACTCTTCCCCAGGTAAACGACGCACACGCACCGTCCATCCACATGACCTAAAAGACAACATGATTCATCAGACCAGGTCACCTTCTTCCATTGTTCCATGGTCCAGTTCTGATGCTCACGTGCCATAGGTGCTTTCGGCAGTGGACAGGAGTCAGCATGAGCACTCTGACCGGTCTACGGTTATCCAGCCCCATGTGCAGCTAGCGGTGATGCACTGTGTGTTCTGACATCTTTCTATCATGGCCAGCGTTACATTTATCAGCAATATGTGCAACAGTAGCTCTTATTGGGATAGGACCAGATGGGCTAGCCTTCGCTCCTGACACGCATCAGGCATCAGTGAGTCTTGGGTGCCCATGACCCTGTCACTGGTTCACCGGTTGTCCTTCCTTGGACCACTTCTGGTAGGTATTAACCACTGCATACCAGGAACACCCCACAAGAAGTGCCATTTTAGAGATGCTCTGACCCAGTCGTCCAGCCATCACAATTTGGCCCTTGTCAAAGTCGCTCAGATTCTTACGCTCTTCCATTTTTCCTGCTTCCAACACATGAAATTCAAGAACTGACTGTGTTCACTGCCTAATATATCCCACCCCTCGACAGGAGCCATTGTCCACACACACACACACACACACACACACACACACACACACACACACACACATACACACACACGCACTCACACACACTCACACACACTCACACACACACACACATGTAGTGTTTCCATGTTTTATGGGGACTTTCCATAGACATAATGGTTTTTATACTGTACAAACTTTATATTCTATCCCCTAAACCTAACCCTACCCCTAAACCTAACCCTCACAGAAAACATTCTGCATTTTTACATTTTCAAAAAACATAATTTAGTGTGATTTATAAGCTGTTTTCCTCATGGGGACTGACAAAATGTCCCCACAAGGTCAAAAATCCTTATGGGGACATTTGGTACCCACAAAGTGATAAATACACGCTCACGTGTACACACAAACACGCGTAAAAACACACACACACACACACACACACACACACACACACACACACACACGTTTTTTCTGGGTGCAGCTGTGATGGTGATGTCATCCCTAACTGCCACTTTGCTGATTGGAAGTCTTTATTGGAAGCAGAGTGCTTTGATTTACCCTCCACCATGGCAGTATATACTGTCGAGTATATGACTAGTACTCTCAAACACAGCGTGTAGAAGTCTTCTCTTGCGTGGGGTTGTGTATCCCTTCACTCTTGGCTTGTCGTGTGTCTTTCCAGGCTTTGAAGACAGCACAGGCTGCTAATAAAAGCCAGGTCTCCACCACAACAAAGGGCTCCGTGCCCAGACTGAATAAACTATTTACCCCTCCTCTTCTTTCTTCTGTTTTTCTCTTCCCCCTCTTTCTCTCTCTTTCTCTTTTCCCTCTTGGCTTCAGAAGAAATATGTGCACTTGCTATGTTTTTTCCATGTGAACACAGATTGCTCTGGAATAGATTAGTGGAAGAGAAAGAGGGAGACGAGAGAAGAGAGAGCGCAGGTAACTGAGGTAATGTCGGTCTCATGGGAATCAGGTGATGAAGGGGGCGGGGTCATGCATGCAAACAAATGAACACTACTGCGCCAACTAGAGAGAGAGAGAGAGATCAAAGAGGTCATATCATACGTTGTTTTTATTTTATTGATAGATTAAAAAAACAATCAGTGGTGAAATGTGCCACTCAAACTCAGTGTCGGATTTAGGCATGGGCGACATCTTTTTGCTCCAAGTCCTCATGGTGGCGTAGTGACTTTGCCTCCGTGTCTGAGACCATCAATCCGCACATCTTATCACTTGGCTAGTTGAGTGCCTTACCACGGATATATAGTGCGCGTGGAGGCCCATGCCATCCACCGTGGCATCAACGCACAACTCACCATGCGCCCCATCGAAGAGCAGGAGTTTACCCCGTAGGCAGGGGTTAAATTGGCAGGAACGTTGTTCTGACACCTTCGATTCCGGAATCACTTGCATCCAAAGCGACATCAAAAAAATTTCTCCCCAATTTTAGAATGCCCAATTCCCACTACTCAGTAGGTCCTCGTGTTGGCACGGTTACTCGCCTCAATCCGGGTGGCGGAGGACGAGTCTCAGTTGCCGCTTCTGAGACCGTCAATCCGTGCATCTGATCACGTGACTCGTTGTGCATGACACCGCGGAGACTCATGCTACTCTTCACGATCCACACACAACTCACCACACGCCCCATTGAGTAGCGGGCTAAAGCACATAACAGTTAATCAGAAGGTTGCTGGTTCAATCCCCCCCCTTGAGTAAGACACTTAACTCCAGGTTGCTCCGGGGGGATTGTCCCTATAATAAGTGCACTGTAAGTCGCTTTGGATAAAAGCATCTGCCAAATGCATAAATGTAAATGTAAAAATGTTTACTGTTAAGAAAAAGAGAGAAAGTAATTTAAAGGTGCATTAGGTCTCCCTTTCACTCTCTGTCTGTCTCTCTTTGTGTCTGTCTCTCTGCTGGCAGAGGTGTTACCACAGACATGCAGCTGAAAAGTAAATAAATGGCTGTCTTTGGGCTCTTTTTCCGATAGAAGATTAACAGAGAAAAGTGTGTGTGTGTGTGTGTTTATAAACCACAGTCTTATTGAAGCTATTGCAGTGCGGTGCTTAGGAGAGAGCAAACCAACACACACACACACACACACACGCACAGTCACACACTTTTCCCCTTCTTATTCTTTCTTTTCTCTGGCATGTGTGCATCATGGCGACAGGTGTTCCTTAAGGACGTGCAACTGTTTTCTGCATCGCTGTTCCAACCGTCTCACATGCAGATGTCTCTGATCTTCTCAGTACAGAAGGGGTGAATGTGGTTTGGCTGTCTATCTGACCAGATTCAGTTACAAACACAAACAAGTCCAGTTTAAACTCTCTTAAAGGGATAATTCACTCAGTGTGTATCATGAATAAGTGGCGTGTGAGCAAGATTTGAGATCTAAAGGTGAATGCATGCAGCAATAACAACAAACTGCATTTGATCTTGTGTC
>NC_068298.1:2701491-2708991 GCF_025860055.1 Xyrauchen texanus
GCCTCTGGTAAGAACATTCTTACGTTTTCTGATTGAAATGACTTTGGTTGTACAGAGAAGCATCTCTAGTTTCGTTTGATATGCCGCTTTAAACAATCCATACATTTTTCATGCATCAGCGCGCTGATAAACGTGACGTCCACATATGTGGACAATGGGACATTATTACCTCAAAATTTTTAAAATAAATAAAAGTTTGTTATTTTGAATATTTTTCAACTATAACACATCTGAGAGTCATTTCAATATAAATGTTATTATATTTTATTTTGCTATCACTGTACAATACAGTTCTATTAATTAATATTAAATAGGGAGCAAGGGAGCATCCTATAGCTCTCCTATAACTGTTCTGAGACCAGTGCAGACAGACAGCACACTGGAGGTTAAGTCATGCACTAAATAGGGAGCAAGGGAGCACCTATAGCTCTCCTAGAACTGTTCTGAGACCAGTGCAGACACAGCACACTGGAGGTTAAGTATTGCACTAAATAGGGAGCAAGGGAGCAACCTATAGCTCTCCTATAACTGTTCTGAGACCAGTGCAGACAAATAGCACACTGGAGGTTAAGTCTTGCACTAAATAGGGAGCAAGGGAGCATCCTATAGCTCTCCTATAACTGTTCTGAGGCCAGTGCAGACAGACAGCACACTGGAGGTTAAGTCATGCACTAAATAGGGAGCAAGGGAGCATCCTATAGCTCTCCTATAACTGTTCTGAGACCAGTGCAGACAGACAGCACACTGGAGGTTAAGTCATGCACTAAATAGGGAGCAAGGGAGCATCCTATAGCTCTCCTATAACTGTTCTGAGGCCAGTGCAGACAGACAGCACACTGGAGGTTAAGTCATGCACTAAATAGGGAGCAAGGGAGCACCTATAGCTCTCCTATAACTGTTCTGAGACCAGTGCAGACAGACAGCACACTGGAGGTTAAGTCATGCACTAAATAGGGAGCAAGGGAGCATCCTATAACTCTCCTATAACTGTTCTGAGACCAGTACAGACAGACGGCACACTGGAGGTTAAGTCATGCACTAAATAGGGAGCAAGGGAGCACCTATAGCTCTCCTATAACTGTTCTGAGACCAGTGCAGACAGACAGCACAATGGAGGTTAAGTCTTGCACTAAATAGGGAGCAAGGGAGCATCCTATAGCTCTCCTATAACTGTTCTGAGACCAGTGCAGACAGACAGCACATTGGAGGTTAAGTCTTGCACTAAATAGGGAGCAAGGGATCATCCTATAGCTCTCCTATAACTGTTCTGAGACCAGTGCAGACAGACAGCACATTGGAGGTTAAGTCATGCACTAAATAGGGAGCAAGGGAGCATCCTATAGCTCTCCTATAACTGTTCTGAGGCCAGTGCAGACAGACAGCACACTGGAGGTTAAGGTCATGCACTAAATAGGGAGCAAGGGAGCATCCTATAGCTCTCCTATAACTGTTCTGAGACCAGTGCAGACAGACAGCACACTGGAGGTTAAGTCATGCACTAAATAGGGAGCAAGGGAGCATCCTATAACTCTCCTATAACTGTTCTGAGGCCAGTGCAGACAGACAGCACACTGGAGGTTAAGTCATGCACTAAATAGGGAGCAAGGGAGCATCCTATAACTCTCCTATAACTGTTCTGAGACCAGTACAGACAGACGGCACACTGGAGGTTAAGTCATGCACTAAATAGGGAGCAAGGGAGCACCTATAGCTCTCCTATAACTGTTCTGAGACCAGTGCAGACAGACAGCACACTGGAGGTTAAGTCATGCACTAAATAGGGAGCAAGGGAGCACCTATAGCTCTCCTATAACTGTTCTGAGACCAGTGCAGACAGACAGCACACTGGAGGTTAAGTCATGCACTAAATAGGGAGCAAGGGAGCACCTATAGCTCTCCTATAACTGTTCTGAGACCAGTGCAGACAGACAGCACACTGGAGGTTAAGTCATGCACTAAATAGGGAGCAAGGGAGCACCTATAGCTCTCCTATAACTGTTCTGAGACCAGTGCAGACAGACAGCACACTGGAGGTTAAGTCATGCACTAAATAGGGAGCAAGGGAGCATCCTATAACTCTCCTATAACTGTTCTGAGGCCAGTGCAGACAGACAGCACACTGGAGGTTAAGTCATGCACTAAATAGGGAGCAAGGGAGCATCCTATAACTCTCCTATAACTGTTCTGAGACCAGTACAGACAGACGGCACACTGGAGGTTAAGTCATGCACTAAATAGGGAGCAAGGGAGCACCTATAGCTCTCCTATAACTGTTCTGAGACCAGTGCAGACAGACAGCACACTGGAGGTTAAGTCATGCACTAAATAGGGAGCAAGGGAGCATCCTATAACTCTCCTATAACTGTTCTGAGACCAGTACAGACAGACGGCACACTGGAGGTTAAGTCATGCACTAAATAGGGAGCAAGGGAGCACCTATAGCTCTCCTATAACTGTTCTGAGACCAGTGCAGACAGACAGCACACTGGAGGTTAAGTCATGCACTAAATAGGGAGCAAGGGAGCACCTATAGCTCTCCTATAACTGTTCTGAGACCAGTGCAGACAGACGGCACACTGGAGGTTAAGTCATGCACTAAATAGGGAGCAAGGGAGCACCTATAGCTCTCCTATAACTGTTCTGAGACCAGTGCAGACAGACAGCACACTGGAGGTTAAGTCATGCACTAAATAGGGAGCAAGGGAGCACCTATAGCTCTCCTATAACTGTTCTGAGACCAGTGCAGACAGACAGCACACTGGAGGTTAAGTCATGCACTAAATAGGGAGCAAGGGAGCACCTATAGCTCTCCTATAACTGTTCTGAGACCAGTGCAGACAGACAGCACACTGGAGGTTAAGTCATGCACTAAATAGGGAGCAAGGGAGCACCTATAGCTCTCCTATAACTGTTCTGAGACCAGTACAGACAGACAGCACACTGGAGGTTAAGTCATGCACTAAATAGGGAGCAAGGGAGCATCCTATAGCTCTCCTATAACTGTTCTGAGACCAGTGCAGACAGACAGCACACTGGAGGTTAAGTCATGCACTAAATAGGGAGCAAGGGAGCACCTATAGCTCTCCTATAACTGTTCTGAGACCAGTGCAGACAGACGGCACACTGGAGGTTAAGTCATGCACTAAATAGGGAGCAAGGGAGCACCTATAGCTCTCCTATAACTGTTCTGAGACCAGTGCAGACAGACAGCACACTGGAGGTTAAGTCATGCACTAAATAGGGAGCAAGGGAGCACCTATAGCTCTCCTATAACTGTTCTGAGACCAGTGCAGACAGACAGCACACTGGAGGTTAAGTCATGCACTAAATAGGGAGCAAGAGAGCACCTATAGCTCTCCTATAACTGTTCTGAGACCAGTGCAGACAGACAGCACACTGGAGGTTAAGTCATGCACTAAATAGGGAGCAAGGGAGCATCCTATAGCTCTCCTATAACTGTTCTGAGACCAGTGCAGACAGACAGCACACTGGAGGTTAAGTCATGCACTAAATAGGGAGCAAGGGAGCATCCTATAGCTCTCCTATAACTGTTCTGAGACCAGTGCAGACAGACAGCACACTGGAGGTTAAGTCATGCACTAAATAGGGAGCAAGGGAGCATCCTATAGCTCTCCTATAACTGTTCTGAGGCCAGTGCAGACAGACAGCACACTGGAGGTTAAGTCATGCACTAAATAGGGAGCAAGGGAGCACCTATAGCTCTCCTATAACTGTTCTGAGACCAGTGCAGACAGACAGCACACTGGAGGTTAAGTCATGCACTAAATAGGGAGCAAGGGAGCACCTATAGCTCTCCTATAACTGTTCTGAGACCAGTGCAGACAGACAGCACACTGGAGGTTAAGTCATGCACTAAATAGGGAGCAAGGGCGCATCCTATAACTCTCCTATAACTGTTCTGAGACCAGTGCAGACAGACAGCACACTGGAGGTTAAGTCATGCACTAAATAGGGAGCAAGTGAGCATCCTATAGCTCTCCTATAACTGTTCTGAGACCAGTGCAGACAGACAGCACACTGGAGGTTAAGTCATGCACTAAATAGGGAGCAAGGGAGCACCTATAGCTCTCCTATAACTGTTCTGAGACCAGTGCAGACAGACGGCACACTGGAGGTTAAGTCATGCACTAAATAGGGAGCAAGGGAGCACCTATAGCTCTCCTATAACTGTTCTGAGACCAGTGCAGACAGACGGCACACTGGAGGTTAAGTCATGCACTAAATAGGGAGCAAGGGAGCATCCTATAACTCTCCTATAACTGTTCTGAGACCAGTGCAGACAGACAGCACACTGGAGGTTAAGTCATGCACTAAATAGGGAGCAAGGGAGCACCTATAGCTCTCCTATAACTGTTCTGAGACCAGTGCAGACAGACAGCACACTGGAGGTTAAGTCATGCACTAAATAGGGAGCAAGGGAGCACCTATAGCTCTCCTATAACTGTTCTGAGACCAGTGCAGACAGACAGCACACTGGAGGTTAAGTCATGCACTAAATAGGGAGCAAGGGAGCATCCTATAACTCTCCTATAACTGTTCTGAGGCCAGTGCAGACAGACGGCACACTGGAGGTTAAGTCATGCACTAAATAGGGAGCAAGGGAGCATCCTATAACTCTCCTATAACTGTTCTGAGACCAGTACAGACAGACGGCACACTGGAGGTTAAGTCATGCATTAAATAGGGAGCAAGGGAGCACCTATAGCTCTCCTATAACTGTTCTGAGACCAGTGCAGACAGACGGCACACTGGAGGTTAAGTCATGCACTAAATAGGGAGCAAGGGAGCATCCTATAACTCTCCTATAACTGTTCTGAGACCAGTACAGACAGACGGCACACTGGAGGTTAAGTCATGCACTAAATAGGGAGCAAGGGAGCACCTATAGCTCTCCTATAACTGTTCTGAGACCAGTGCAGACAGACGGCACACTGGAGGTTAAGTCATGCACTAAATAGGGAGCAAGGGAGCACCTATAGCTCTCCTATAACTGTTCTGAGACCAGTGCAGACAGACGGCACACTGGAGGTTAAGTCATGCACTAAATAGGGAGCAAGGGAGCACCTATAGCTCTCCTATAACTGTTCTGAGACCAGTGCAGACAGACAGCACACTGGAGGTTAAGTCATGCACTAAATAGGGAGCAAGGGAGCACCTATAGCTCTCCTATAACTGTTCTGAGACCAGTGCAGACAGACAGCACACTGGAGGTTAAGTCATGCACTAAATAGGGAGCAAGGGAGCACCTATAGCTCTCCTATAACTGTTCTGAGACCAGTACAGACAGACAGCACACTGGAGGTTAAGTCATGCACTAAATAGGGAGCAAGGGAGCATCCTATAGCTCTCCTATAACTGTTCTGAGACCAGTGCAGACAGACGGCACACTGGAGGTTAAGTCATGCACTAAATAGGGAGCAAGGGAGCACCTATAGCTCTCCTATAACTGTTCTGAGACCAGTGCAGACAGACGGCACACTGGAGGTTAAGTCATGCACTAAATAGGGAGCAAGGGAGCACCTATAGCTCTCCTATAACTGTTCTGAGACCAGTGCAGACAGACAGCACACTGGAGGTTAAGTCATGCACTAAATAGGGAGCAAGGGAGCACCTATAGCTCTCCTATAACTGTTCTGAGACCAGTGCAGACAGACAGCACACTGGAGGTTAAGTCATGCACTAAATAGGGAGCAAGGGAGCACCTATAGCTCTCCTATAACTGTTCTGAGACCAGTGCAGACAGACAGCACACTGGAGGTTAAGTCATGCACTAAATAGGGAGCAAGGGAGCATCCTATAGCTCTCCTATAACTGTTCTGAGACCAGTGCAGACAGACAGCACACTGGAGGTTAAGTCATGCACTAAATAGGGAGCAAGGGAGCATCCTATAGCTCTCCTATAACTGTTCTGAGACCAGTGCAGACAGACAGCACACTGGAGGTTAAGTCATGCACTAAATAGGGAGCAAGGGAGCATCCTATAGCTCTCCTATAACTGTTCTGAGGCCAGTACAGACAGACAGCACACTGGAGGTTAAGTCATGCACTAAATAGGGAGCAAGGGAGCACCTATAGCTCTCCTATAACTGTTCTGAGACCAGTGCAGACAGACAGCACACTGGAGGTTAAGTCATGCACTAAATAGGGAGCAAGGGAGCACCTATAGCTCTCCTATAACTGTTCTGAGACCAGTGCAGACAGACAGCACACTGGAGGTTAAGTCATGCACTAAATAGGGAGCAAGGGCATCCTATAACTCTCCTATAACTGTTCTGAGACCAGTGCAGACAGACAGCACACTGGAGGTTAAGTCATGCACTAAATAGGGAGCAAGTGAGCATCCTATAGCTCTCCTATAACTGTTCTGAGACCAGTGCAGACAGACAGCACACTGGAGGTTAAGTCATGCACTAAATAGGGAGCAAGGGAGCACCTATAGCTCTCCTATAACTGTTCTGAGACCAGTGCAGACAGACAGCACACTGGAGGTTAAGTCATGCACTAAATAGGGAGCAAGGGAGCACCTATAGCTCTCCTATAACTGTTCTGAGACCAGTGCAGACAGACGGCACACTGGAGGTTAAGTCATGCACTAAATAGGGAGCAAGGGAGCATCCTATAACTCTCCTATAACTGTTCTGAGACCAGTACAGACAGGCGGCACACTGGAGGTTAAGTCATGCACTAAATAGGGAGCAAGGGAGCACCTATAGCTCTCCTATAACTGTTCTGAGACCAGTGCAGACAGACAGCACAATGGAGGTTAAGTCTTGCACTAAATAGGGAGCAAGGGAGCATCCTATAGCTCTCCTATAACTGTTCTGAGACCAGTGCAGACAGACAGCACATTGGAGGTTAAGTCTTGCACTAAATAGGGAGCAAGGGATCATCCTATAGCTCTCCTATAACTGTTCTGAGACCAGTGCAGACAGACAGCACATTGGAGGTTAAGTCATGCACTAAATAGGGAGCAAGGGAGCATCCTATAGCTCTCCTATAACTGTTCTGAGACCAGTGCAGACAGACAGCACACTGGAGGTTAAGGTCATGCACTAAATAGGGAGCAAGGGAGCATCCTATAGCTCTCCTATAACTGTTCTGAGACCAGTGCAGACAGACAGCACACTGGAGGTTAAGTCATGCACTAAATAGGGAGCAAGGGAGCATCCTATAACTCTCCTATAACTGTTCTGAGACCAGTGCAGACAGACAGCACACTGGAGGTTAAGTCATGCACTAAATAGGGAGCAAGGGAGCATCCTATAACTCTCCTATAACTGTTCTGAGACCAGTGCAGACAGACAGCACACTGGAGGTTAAGTCATGCACTAAATAGGGAGCAAGGGAGCATCCTATAGCTCTCTATGCAGATAAGTGCGTTCACTCCTAAAATTATGATGTTTGGATCACTCGACGTGTTTGACACACATGTAACAATGATCATCAGTACATACATTCACTATTATATAATGCAAGATT
>NC_068298.1:2713991-2716491 GCF_025860055.1 Xyrauchen texanus
ACACCAGCACCTGATCTGATCTCCTCCAGTAACACCAGCATCTGATCTGATCTCCTCCAGTAACACCAGCATCTGATCTGATCTCCCCAGTAACACCAGCATCTGATCTGATCTCCTCCAGTAACACCAGCATCTGATCTGATCTCCTCCAGTAACACCAGCATCTGATCTGATCTCCTCCAGTAACACCAGCATCTGATCTGATCTCCCCAGTAACACCAGCATCTGATCTGATCTCCCCAGTAACACCAGCATCTGATCTGATCTCCTCCAGTAACACCAGCATCTGATCTGATCTCCTCCAGTAACACCAGCATCTGATCTGATCTCCTCCAGTAACACCAGCATCTGATCTGATCTCCCCAGTAACACCAGCATCTGATCTGATCTCCCCAGTAACACCAGCATCTGATCTGATCTCCCCAGTAACACCAGCACCTGATCTGATCTCCCCAGTAACACCAGCACCTGATCTGATCTCCTCCAGTAACACCAGCATCTGATCTGATCTCCCCCAGTAACACAATCATCTGATCTGATCTCCTCCAGTAACACCAGCATCTGATCTGATCTCCCCCAGTAACACCAGCATCTGATCTGATCTCCTCCAGTAACACCAGCATCTGATCTGATCTCCTTCAGTAACACCAGCATCTGATCTGATCTCCCCCAGTAACACCAGCACCTGATCTGATCTCCTCCAGTAACACCAGCACCTGATCTGATCTCCTCCAGTAACACCAGCATCTGATCTGATCTCCTCCAGTAACACCAGCATCTGATCTGATCTCCTCCAGTAACACCAGCATCTGATCTGATCTCCTCCAGTAACACCAGCATCTGATCTGATCTCCTCCAGTAACACCAGCATCTGATCTGATCTCCTTCAGTAACACCAGCACCTGATCTGATCTGATCTGATCTCCTCCAGTAACACCAGCATCTGATCTGATCTCCTCCAGTAACACCAGCATCTGATCTGATCTCCCCCAGTAACACCAGCACCAGATCTGATCTCCTCCAGTAACACCAGCATCTGATCTGATCTCCCCCAGTAACACCAGCACCTGATCTGATCTCCCCCAGTAACACCAGCACCTGATCTGATCTCCTCCAGTAACACCAGCATCTGATCTGATCTCCCCCAGTAACACCAGCATCTGATCCGATCTCCTCCAGTAACACCAGCATCTGATCTGATCTCCCCAGTAACACCAGCACCTGATCTGATCTGATCTCCTCCAGTAACACCAGCATCTGATCTGATCTCCTCCAGTAACACCAGCATCTGATCTGATCTCCCCAGTAACACCAGCATCTGATCCGATCTCCTCCAGTAACACCAGCATCTGATCTGATCTCCCCAGTAACACCAGCACCTGATCTGATCTGATCTCCTCCAGTAACACCAGCATCTGATCTGATCTCCTCCAGTAACACCAGCATCTGATCTGATCTCCCCAGTAACACCAGCATCTGATCTGATCTCCCCCAGTAACACCAGCATCTGATCTGATCTCCTCCAGTAACACCAGCATCTGATCTGATCTCCTCCAGTAACACCAGCATCTGATCTGATCTCCTCCAGTAACACCAGCATCTGATCTGATCTCCCCCAGTAACACCAGCATCTGATCTGATCTCCCCAGTAACACCAGCATCTGATCTGATCTCCCCAGTAACACCAGCACCTGATCTGATCTCCCCAGTAACACCAGCACCTGATCTGATCTCCTCCAGTAACACCAGCATCTGATCTGATCTCCCCAGTAACACAATCATCTGATCTGATCTCCTCCAGTAACACCAGCATCTGATCTGATCTCCCCAGTAACACCAGCATCTGATCTGATCTCCTCCAGTAACACCAGCATCTGATCTGATCTCCTTCAGTAACACCAGCATCTGATCTGATCTCCCCAGTAACACCAGCACCTGATCTGATCTGATCTCCTCCAGTAACACCAGCACCTGATCTGATCTCCTCCAGTAACACCAGCATCTGATCTGATCTCCTCCAGTAACACCAGCATCTGATCTGATCTCCTCCAGTAACACCAGCATCTGATCTGATCTCCTCCAGTAACACCAGCATCTGATCTGATCTCCTCCAGTAACACCAGCATCTGATCTGATCTCCTTCAGTAACACCAGCATCTGATCTGATCTCCCCAGTAACACCAGCACCTGATCTGATCTGATCTCCTCCAGTAACACCAGCATCTGATCTGATCTCCTCCAGTAACACCAGCATCTGATCTGATCTCCCCAGTAACACCAGCACCTGATCTGATCTCCTCCAGTAACACCAGCATCTGATCTGATCTCCCCAGTAACACCAGCACCTGATCTGATCTCCCCCAGTAACACCAGCACCTGATCTGATCTCCTCCAGTAACACCAGCATCTGATCTGATCTCCCCAGTAACACCAGCATCTGATCCGATCTCCTCCAGTAACACCAGCATCTGATCTGATCTCCCCAGTAACACCAGCACCT
>NC_068298.1:2721491-2766491 GCF_025860055.1 Xyrauchen texanus
TGGCGTAGTGTTCGAGGACCACGCGACGGTACATCAGAGAACCGGTGAGTGAGCTTCTTCTCTCTCTCTCCTCTCTCTCTCTGTCGCACCGTGCTGGCCTTTTCCCCTCCTGTCTCCTCCCAGGTCGAGTATGGTGGGGATGACCTGACGGGGCGCAAAGCACGCCCCTCCCCAGGGAAAGAGGGGGGGATGTAGGTCATGCCGGTGGCACCCCGGCCTGAGGTAACGCCGGGAGGAGTGTGGAGCGGAGGGGGGCGGGGCCGGGCTAGAATGTCACACGCCCGGTCCCCAATAGGCCTGATGGGGTGGGCGAGGGATAAAGGCGGCCGGTGACGACGGTTCGAGAGAGAGAGAATTACGGGCATGCCCGTCATGTGTGTTTATGCTTGTGTGTTTTGGTTTAGAGTTTAATTAAATATTATTTATATTGACAAGCCGGTTCTCGCCTCCTCCTTGCCCATCTTAACCCCCTTACAAACCCCAAGTTGCTCCCAATGACAGACTAGCACCTTGCATGCAGCTCTGCCGCCATTGGTGTATGTGTGTGTGTGAATGGGTAAATGAGTCACAGTGTAAGCGCTTTGAATACCGCTATGGATAAAAAAAGGCGCTATATAAGTGCAGAACATTTACCATTTAAATTATGCATGACTTTTCATGAGATCGGGTTAAACGAACCTCAAGGTTCAATAAACGATCTTGAGTGATTTTGCCTTGATGCCATCGGACCAGCTTAAATACAGGGCTAATCGCGCCCCGTATACATTTGATATGGGATGCAACATTGTATCTATAAATATGGGATGATGTAAGGCAGGATTTACCCCTCTCTTAACAGCATTTATCCCTGGCTGGGGAATCAAAACCTTCATTTGCCCCAATACGAACCACCTGCGCTTGCAAACAGTCACCAATATGCATGTGTGTGAGAAGTACTAACTGCAACGATTCACTGCGTCTTCATTCACCAAGCGAGAGCAGCTGTGTTTGAACTATTATATGAGAAGGCAGCATGCACACGTTTACAGTGCTTGAATTGTATAAAACTCTTGTAACTTTGCGCTGATGTGTGTGTGTGTCTGTCCCTTTGATTCCCTCTCTAGATGATCCATTATCGTGCCTTCAGCTGGCGGGAAATCAACCCCTTTTGTTTGTAATTATAGTGACTTTGAAAAGAATGGATTAAAAAAAACACAGAAAGAAGTGAAGAAAGAAGGAAGAGAGGGGAACAAAAGGACTTCAGCACGTCTGTGACATATTAGTCATTTTTTACCGTAATTGTTTTTCGACCCCTCTTCACCTTTGTTCGCACACATGCACGCTCTGACAGTCTTGGAGGGAAGGTTCTCATGTAGATGAGCTCTGACGGAGTGTCGCAGTGGGTCCAGCGAGCGGGGCAGTGACTGCTTGTTGATGAGTGTTTGTATTGGAGGAGTTCTGGTCGAGTTTCTGGGAAGGCCTGAATCTGGAGCTTGGTCCTCCCCAGGGGAGAGTGCTGAACGGTGGGTACAGCGCTCTGAGAAGTCAACCGCCTCCATTTATTTAGCGCCTGAGTTTCACTCCGATCGGCCTGAGAGGTGGATTAGAGGGGTCAAAGGTCAGTCTGAGGGCTTTGGGGTCACTCTTAGGGTCAAGAGAGAAAACAATGAGGAGGGCTGATTGAAGTCACATTAAAGTCACATTCTGTACATTCTGTCATCGTTTACTCACCTTCACGTCACACGGAGGAACACAGAATGTCCAGGTATTTAGCAGAATGTCCAGGCTTCAATATGAACTGTGGCTGTCAAGCTTCAATAAGGTCACAAAAGCACCATAGAAGTCGTCCATATGACTTGCGTGCTATTTTCCAAGTCTTCCAAAGCCGTATGATAGCTTTGCGTGAGGAACAGACCAAAATGTAAGATATTGCTACAAGCTTTTAACTTGGATGGTACTTTTGTGCCCTTTTTGTAGGTTGAAAGGCCAAGATCTATATGTTTTGTGGTATGGACAAAAAAAGCAGGTTAGTCAGGGACAAAGCCCCCGGAGCAACCTGGAGTTAAGTGCCTTGCTCAAGGACACAATGGTGGTGGCTGTGGGGATCAAACCAGCAACCTCCTGATTACCAGTTATGTGCTTTAGCCCGCTACGCCACCACCACTCATCGCAACTTCCATAGACTAATCATAGATTTAACCCTAGCCATTTTTAAAGGAATATTCAGACTTGAGGATGAGCTAGCTTAACTAGCAACCTGTTAGAGCACCTTCACAGCCGCATAGCAGCACCCTAGCACCCTAGCATCATGACAGCGCCTTCTGCACAATTTTATTTAGAAATGAATTTGATTGGAATGACCAATCAAATGATTTTGTTTGTTCAAAATAGAAAACGTTTGAATATGGCAAAAAAAATACACAATAATCATTATGCATGTAAACTTGAAGAGAAATCCAAACAAAATGATGATTTTTATGGTTTATTAATGGATGATTTGTCAAATCAAGGCCATTGGTTTAGTTTATTGGAAGGAAAAACAAACAGATTGAATGATACGGCCTGCTAGAGTCATTAAGTCGTAATGTGTGTGTGACAGATAAACACACGCTTCGCTGGAAGCTGTGCGCTTTGTTCAACATTTTGTTAACATCGCTGATGTTGTCAAATTAATGGTCTGAGTGAGACGTTTGTGAAAACATTGTGTGCGGATTGATGAGAGTTTTGGCGAGAGCCACACAAACGCACAAACACTCTGTTTCAAAGTGTTCCTCTCCGCCAGAGAGTGTGACATCATCACATTTTTCAGGCCGAACACACACTTCATATACATGTAAGAATTAAAATGTAATCCAGACAATAACACGCACGCATGCATATTTATGTGCAGGCTGACTAGCACACAATAGAGTTGAGCTGCATCATGCTGACTGTTGCTGTTGCCCAATGGGGATGATTGTGTGATATCTCATGGCAACCAGGAGGGAGTGATGGGTTGGCCATATACAGCTGTAATGTTGTTTGGCTCTGTGTGCGTTGCATTTGAAGATTTCAAGCTAATGACACACACACACACACACACTCGCACACACTCGCACACACACACACACACACACACACACACACACACACACACACACACACATACTCACACTCACACACACACACACACACACTCACACACACTCACATACACACACACTCACACACTCCCTCACACACACACACACACACACTCATACACACACAATCATACACACACTCATACACACACACACACACACACACACACACACACACACACACACACACACACACACACATGTTGTGTTTCCATGTTTTATGGGGACTTTCCATAGACATAATGGTTTTTATACTGTACAAACTTTATATTCTATCCCCTAAACCTAACCCTACCCCTAAACCTAACCCTCACAGAATACATTCTGCATTTTTACATTTTCAAAAAACATAATTTAGTATGATTTAGAAGCTGTTTTCCTCATGGGGACCGACAAAATGTCCCCACAAGGTCAAACATTTCGGGTTTTACTATCCTTATGGGGACATTTGGTCCCCACAAAGTGATAAATACACGCTCACACATACACACATACACACACTCATACACACACAATCATACACACACTCATACACACAGACACACACACACACTCTCATACATACATACACACACACTCATACACACGTACTCAGACACACACTCACACTCACACTCGCACACACTCGCACACACACACACACACACACACACACACACACTCATACACTCACACTCATACACACACACACGCACACACACACACACTCATACTCACACTCATACACACACACACACACACACACTCACACACACTCACATACACACACACTCACACACTCCCTCACACACACACACACACTCATACACACACACTCATACACACACTCATACACACACACACACACACAAACACACATACACACACACACACACACACACACACACTTACACACACACTCATACACACAGACACACACACACACACTCTCATACATACATACACACACACACATACACACGTACTCAGACACACACACACACACACACACACACACACACACACACACACACACACACTGTTCGCTGTCCTTTTCTGCATATCGCGGCACTGTTTTGTGGTCCATTTTGCATAACGCGGCGGCTCATTTAAGTGGGAAAATACCCAGTATGCCAGATTACCAGTCCAGCCCTGCCCTCATGTCATCCCAGATGTGTGTGACTTTCTTTCATCTACTGAACACAAATGAAGATTTTTAGAAGAATATTTCAGCTCTGTTGGTCCATACAATGCAAGTGAATGGGTGCCAACATTTATAAGATAAAAAATCATATAATTACGCATATTAGTTATCTATAATATTCCAGTGGTTAAATCAATATCTTCAGAAGTGATATGAAATATATGGATGAGAAATATCACAGAATTAATCTCCACAGGGGGGTGCTATATCGCAGAATTAAACTCCACAGGCGGGTGCTATATCGCAGAATTAATCTCCACAGGGGGGTGCTATATCGCAGAATTAATCTCCACAGGGGGGTGCTATATCGCAGAATTAATCTCCACAGGGGGGTGCTATATCGCAGAGTTAATCTCCACAGGGGGGTGCTATATCACAGAGTTAATCTCCACAGGGTGGTGCTATATCACAGAATGAATCTCCACAGGGGGGTGCTATATCGCAGAGTTAATCTCCACAGGGGGGTGCTATATCGCAGAATGAATCTCCACAGGGGGGTGCTATATCGCAGAGTTAATCTCCACAGGGGGGTGCTATATCACAGAGTTAATCTCCACAGGGGGGTGCTATATCACAGAATTAATCTCTACAGGGGGGTGCTATATCGCAGAGTTAATCTCCACAGGGGGGTGCTATATCGCAGAGTTAATCTCCACAGGGGGGTGCTATATCGCAGAGTTAATCTCCACAGGGGGGTGCTATATCGCAGAGTTAATCTCCACAGGGGGGTGCTATATCGCAGAGTTAATCTCCACAGGGGGGTGCTATATCGCAGAATTAAACTCCACAGGGGGGTGCTATATCGCAGAGTTAATCTCCACAGGGGGGTGCTATATCGCAGAATGAATCTCCACAGGGGGGTGCTATATCACAGAATTAATCTCTACATTGGGGTGCTATATCGCAGAATTAATCTCCACAGGGGGGTGCTATATCACAGAATTAATCTCCACAGGGGGGTGCTATATCACAGAATTAATCTCCACAGGGGGGTGCTATATCGCAGAATGAATCTCCACAGGGGGGTGCTATATCACAGAATGAATCTCCACAGGGGGGTGCTATATCGCAGAATTAATCTCCACAGGGGGGTGCTATATCACAGAATTAATCTCCACAGGGGGGTGCTATATCGCAGAATTAATCTCCACAGGGGGGTGCTATATCACAGAATTAATCTCCACAGGGGGGTGCTATATCGCAGAATTAAACTCCACAGGGGGGTGCTATATCGCAGTTAATCTCCACGGGGGGTGCTATATCGCAGAATGAATCTCCACAGGGGGGTGCTATATCGCAGAATGAATCTCCACAGGGGGGTGCTATATCGCAGAGTTAATCTCCACAGGGGGGTGCTATATCGCAGAATGAATCTCCACAGGGGGGTGCTATATCGCAGAATTAATCTCCACAGGGGGGTGCTATATCGCAGAATTAATCTCTACAGGGGGGTGCTATATCGCAGAGTTAATCTCCACAGGGGGGTGCTATATCACAGAGTTAATCTCCACAGGGGGGTGCTATATCGCAGAATGAATCTCCACAGGGGGGTGCTATATCGCAGAGTTAATCTCCACAGGGGGGTGCTATATCGCAGAATGAATCTCCACAGGGGGGTGCTATATCGCAGAGTTAATCTCCACAGGGGGGTGCTATATCGCAGAATTAAACTCCACAGGGTGGTGCTATATCGCAGAGTTAATCTCCACTGGGGGGTGCTATATCGCAGAATGAATCTCCACAGGGGGGTGCTATATCACAGAATTAATCTCTACAGGGGGGTGCTATATCGCAGAATTAATCTCCACAGGGGGTGCTATATCACAGAATTAATCTCCACAGGGGGTGCTATATCACAGAATTAATCTCCACAGGGGGTGCTATATCACAGAATTAATCTCCACAGGGGGTGCTATATCACAGAATTAATCTCCACAGGGGGTGCTATATCACAGAATTAATCTCCACAGGGGGGTGCTATATCACAGAATTAATCTCCACAGGGGGGTGCTATATCGCAGAATTAATCTCCACAGGGGGGTGCTATATCACAGAATTAATCTCCACAGGGGGGTGCTATATCGCAGAATTAATCTCCACAGGGGGGTGCTATATCGCAGAATTAAACTCCACAGGGTGGTGCTATATCGCAGAATTAAACTCCACAGGGGGGTGCTATATCGCAGAATTAATCTCCACAGGGGGGTGCTATATCACAGAATTAATCTCCACAGGGGGGTGCTATATCGCAGAATTAATCTCCACAGGGGGTGCTATATCATAGAATGAATCTCCACAGGGGGTGCTATATCATGAGAATTAAACTCCACAGGGTGGTGCTATATCATAGAGTTAATCTCCACAGGGGGTGCTATATCGCAGAATGAATCTCCACAGGGGGTGCTATATCGCAGAGTTAATCTCCACAGGGGGGTGCTATATCACAGAATTAATCTCCACAGGGGGTGCTATATCACAGAATGAATCTCCACAGGGGGTGCTATATCACAGAATTAATCTCTACAGGGGTGCTATATCGCAGAGTTAATCTCCACAGGGGTGCTATATCGCAGAATGAATCTCTACAGGGGGTGCTATATCACAGAGTTAATCTCCACAGGGGTGCTATATCGCAGAATGAATCTCCACAGGGGGTGCTATATCACAGAGTTAATCTCCACAGGGGGTGCTATATCACAGAGTTAATCTCCACAGGGGGTGCTATATCACAGAGTTAATCTCCACAGGGGTGCTATATCACAGAATTAATCTCCACAGGGGGGTGCTATATCACAGAATGAATCTCCACAGGGGGGTGCTATATCACAGAATTAATCTCCACAGGGGGGTGCTATATCGCAGAATTAATCTCCACAGGGGGGTGCTATATCACAGAATTAATCTCCACAGGGGGGTGCTATATCACAGAATTAATCTCCACAGGGGGGTGCTATATCACAGAGTTAATCTCCACAGGGGGGTGCTATATCGCAGAATGAATCTCAACAGGGGGGTGCTATATCGCAGAGTTAATCTCCACAGGGGGGTGCTATATCGCAGAATGAATCTCCACAGGGGGGTGCTATATCGCAGAGGTAATCTCCACAGGGGGGTGCTATATCACAGAGTTAATCTCCACAGGGGGGTGCTATATCGCAGAGTTAATCTCCACAGGGGGGTGCTATATCACAGAATTAATCTCCACAGGGGGGTGCTATATCACAGAATGAATCTCCACAGGGGGGTGCTATATCACAGAATTAATCTCCACAGGGGGGTGCTATATCGCAGAATTAATCTCCACAGGGGGGTGCTATATCGCAGAATTAATCTCCACAGGGGGGTGCTATATCACAGAATTAATCTCCACAGGGGGGGTGCTATATCACAGAATTAATCTCCACAGGGGGGTGCTATATTTCACAGAATTAATCTCCATATTTGCATCAGAAATAAGCGCCCCCTAGAGGTAATGGGGTAGAAATATTAAGTTGAATATAAAAGTCTATCACGTGGCACTTCAATAGACAAATCATATATCAAATGAAAGATCTCATTCTCAGGAATGTGAGAATGAGATCTATATATAAATATAGATCTATACTATATACATAAAGTATAGTTTATTTTGTTGCTCTAATACCACAGATTGAAACCTTTTGAAAAGAAGCACAAAATGAAATGTGATTTCTGTAAGTCTTCAAATACAAACGTCTCTTTAGTGCAATCGATTATTGCAGCTGTCATCCCCAAATCACTAAAAATGTTATATCTAATTTTACCGCATGCAGTTGTCAAACAATGTGCTGTTTTTTACTTGTTTGTGAACTTGCTTGGCTGAATAATCCAATTATATATCTTAGACACATAGAACAAAAGCATGCTAAACAAATCACCATAAAAATATGTTTTGGATTATTGATGATAAAATCGATATATATATATATACAGGTCCTTCTCAAAAAATTAGCATATTGTGATAAAGGTCATTATTTTCCATAATGTAATGATAAAAATTAAACTTTCATATATTTTAGATTCATTGCACTCCAACTGAAATATTTCAGGTCTTTTATTGTTTTAATACTGATGATTTTGGCATACAGCTCATGAAAACCCAAAATTCCTATCTCAAAAAATTAGCATATTTCATCCGACCAATAAAAGAAGTGTTTTTAATACAAAAAAGTCAACCTTCAAATAATTATGTTCAGTTATGCACTCAATACTTGGTCGGGAATCCTTTTGCAGAAATGACTGCTTCAATGCGGCGTGGCATGGAGGCAATCAGCCTGTGGCACTGCTGAGGTGTTATGGAGGCCCAGGATGCTTCGATAGCGGCCTTAAGCTCATCCAGAGTGTTGGGTCTTGCGTCTCTCAACTTTCTCTTCACAGTATCCCACAGATTCTCTATGGGGTTCAGGTCAGGAGAGTTGGCAGGCCAATTGAGCACAGTAATACCATGGTCAGTAAACCATTTACCAGTGGTTTTGGCACTGTGAGCAGCTGCCAGGTCGTGCTGAAATCTTCATCTCCATAAAGCTTTTCAGCAGATGGAAGCATGAAGTGCTCCAAAATCTCCTGATAGCTAGCTGCATTGACCCTGCCCTTGATAAAACACAGTGGACCAACACCGGCAGCTGACATGGCACCCCAGACCATCACTGACTGTGGGTACTTGACACTGGACTTCAGGCATTTTGGCATTTCCTTTTCCCCAGTCTTCCTCCAGACTCTGGCACCTTGATTTCCGAATGACATGCAAAATTTGCTTTCATCCGAAAAAAGTACTTTGGACCACTGAGCAACAGTCCAGTGCTGCTTCTCTGTAGCCCAGGTCAGGCGCTTCTGCAGCTGTTTCTGGTTCAAAAGTGGCTTGACCTGGGGAATGCTGGGGATGTTTCTACTCCAGACTCAGTCCACTGCTTCCACTGAGGTCCCCAAGGTCTGGAATCGGTCCTTCTCCACAATCTTCCTCAGGGTCCGGTCACCTCTTCTCGTTGTGCAGCGTTTTTTGCCACACTTTTTCCTTCCCACAGACTTCCCACTGAGGTGCCTTGATACAGCACTCTGGGAACAGCCTATTTGTTCAGAAATTTCTTTCTGTGTCTTACCCTCTTGCTTGAGGGTGTCAATGACGGCCTTCTGGACAGCAGTCAGGTCGGCAGTCTTACCCATGATTGCGGTTTTGAGTAATGAAACAGGCTGGGAGTTTTTAAAAGCCTCAGGAATCTTTTGCAGGTGTTTAGAGTTAATTAGTTGATTCAGATGATTAGGTTAATAGCTCGTTTAGAGACCCTTTTCATGATATGCTAATTTTTTGAGATAGGAATTTTGGGTTTTCATGAGCTGTATGCCAAAATCATCAGTATTAAAACAATAAAAGACCTGAAATATTTCAGTTGGTGTGCAATGAATCTAAAATATATGAAAGTTTAATTTTTATCATTACATTATGGAAAATAATGACCTATATCACAATATGCTAATTTTTTGAGAAGGACCTGTATAGATATATATATATCATCACAAAGGGGAGGATCTCACCTTTCTAATGACACCTAGATTGAGCTTCTAGTCCACTCATAGGCCGAGATATTCAACAAACCAATGAGAGTGATGCATAAACAGTCTTTTTTATTTGGGGAGTATTCTGAAGAAAAAAAAAACATTTTGTCCACTTTAAAATTTGGTTGTGAAAAATGGCAGGCGGCAGCCAAAGAGCACAAATGGACATTTGATAAAATCCTTGTACTTACGTACAGTAAGTATGAGCATAAGTAATAGTGATGCTTGGCTTAGCAAACACCACTAATAATTCTCTCTCTCTCTCTCTCTCTCTCTCTCTCTATCTCTCTCTCTCTCTCATAGTTAAATGTGGCTGTGGCTGTTAATTAATCAGTTCCTAGAAAACATGATTATATGTTGTTTACTCAGCAGAACACGAGCAGAACTGATCTTCCCAAGGGCCAATTAACACTACCTTTTCCCCCTAACTGTCGTTACCCCTTCCAATAGAAACCATTAGCCACAACCAATTAACCACATCCATTATTGATCTGTCCCAGCCAATCACAGGCCACCTGCATCCTTTAGACTCCGCCTACGGCACGTCTAGATGAAACATCCCCCAGTAATATGCATCAATATGCCTGAGCTTTTACCTAAGCATATTTATCCAAATGGGAACATCCTGTACCTTATACTGCCGTGCAAAATGCAGTAACTACACATTTAATCCAAATTGAGTTAAGACTCAGGTCTCTTAGACGGTGAACTGTCCTGTTTGACTGATGGGTTGTGATGGGTTTGACTGGTGGCTCAACTATGCACAAATTGAGAGAAAACGACAAAATGCACATTAAAGTAACTTTGAAGCCATTTTTCACAGTGCTGACATAGTTACTGTGTTTTGCTTTTGCAGGGCGGCCTGCTTTTGTGTGTGTGCAGATCTGGTCTGTGTGTGTTATCACCCAAACACCAGGGATTACACACACAATCAAACACACTGGCAGGCCAGATCGTTTCCCCTCTCTCATCCTGTCCCACTGGAAGAATCCTTCTCTTTATTTTCATCAGCTCTGATTCTCGCTTCTTCCTCACTCATCGGTCAGTGAGCTGGTGAGGATGATGAAGATGAAGGGGCTGCTGATACATATCAACTTCAAAGTGAAGCGATTGGCAGAGAATGCTGCCTCCCTCAGGACAGCACTGGTACTACAGGACCCCTCTCGTGACTGGTATATACGGATTGGCATGCTACTTTTTTTGCATGCATGCATTATATATATTGTGCATAATTTCTCCTCCTGCCCAGTACGGGGGCGATATGCATGAATAATGTGCATCGCCAAAAACAAAAGAGGAAGAATGTAAAAGTGAAAGTGGAGATTTATCGTAATAAAAGGAGTTTAATATTGACCTGTTTCTCACATATCGCTTCAGAAGACATGGATTAGACAACTGGAGTCTTATGGATTACTTTTATGTTGTCTTTATGTGCATGTGGAGCTTCAAAATGTTGCCACCCATGTGTTCAGCAGAAGAAAGTCATACACATTTGGGACACATTAAAAAATAGTATGCAGTACACTGAGGATAGCCTCCTCTGAAGTGTGCATCAAGCACTAGTGTTTTATTTGTAACACAGTTAACGTTTCATCACAACACACATTCTGCTGTACAAGCTCCGGTTGACGTGCTCGTCACGGTTCTTTATGTTCTAGAGAAATCTGGGAATGTTAAATTGGACCTTTTGAACTTTGACTAGAACCGAGTGACACTGTTGGACGGGTCTGTGATCTGGTTATGTAACCAGATCTGTGATTGGTTGAAAATGACCCGGAGGGAAATCAAGGATCTGTCATTGATCCGAGTAGACCCAACCACCAAGAATTTACATTGCTCAGTGTGTGTGTGTGTGTGTGTGTGTAAATGTGTGAGTGTGTGTGTGTTTGTAGATGTGTGTGTGTGTGTTTGTGTGTGTGTCTTTGTGTGTGTGTGTTTGTATGTGTGTGTGTGTTTGTGTGTGTTTGTAGATGCGTGTGTGTGTGTGTGTTTGTGTGTGTGTTTGTAGATGCGTGTGTGTGTTTGTGTGTGTGTGTGTGTTTGTTTGTGTGTGTGTGTTTGTAGATGTGTGTGTGTGTGTCTGTGTGTGTTTGTGTATGTGTGTTTGTTTGTGTGTGTGTGTGTGTTTGTGTGTGTGTGTGTCTGTGTGTGTTTGTGTGTGTGTTTGTTTGTGTGTGTGTTTTGTGTGTGTGTGTGTGTGTGTGTGTGTATGTGTTTGTGTGTGTTTGTGTGTGTGTGTGTGTAAGTGTGCGAGTGTGTGTGTGTTTGTGTGTAAGTTTGTGAGTGTGTGTGTGTGTGTGTGTTTGTTTGTGTGTGTGTGTGAGTGTGTGTGTGTGAGTGTGTGTTTGTGTGTGTGTGTTTGTTTGTTTGTGTGTGTGTGTGTGTTTGTTTGTGTGTGTGTGCGTGTTTGTTTGTGTGTGTGTGTGTGTGTGTGTGTGTGTGTGTGTGTGTGTGTGTGTGTTTGTGTGTGCGTATACTGTTCCAACACGCCCGTGCCCTTCTTGCGGGAATTTTATAATCTTGTTCTGGAATACATGTTCGCATCTGCCACCCCTTTTGTCCTTCTTTCACTCTTTCTCGTCTTTGACAGCACTAATATGTTCAGTAGATCACGTTACACTTTCTCTCTCTCCGTCTTCTCATGCCAAACTTCTCTTTCTGCCACTTTCCTTTCCAGTGGGACTTGACCGTTCCTCGCTCTTTCTCTTTCTTATGTGCACATATTCTCACAGTCATACTTGCGTTGTCTCACTCGCACACACACGCGCCGCTCTCCAGGCCCCTCAGATTGCTGCCATTTTCCATTTTTGAGTGCTCAGTAATAATAATAATATTAACGTGTGTGTAAGAGGTGTCGGGCTGCCAGTCTCTTATAAATATGAGCCTTTTTCACTGGCAACCCGAGAGCCCAGACCGGCCTTTCGCCCGTTTACACAGCTGAATAACATGTGTAAGAATCTCTCGTCTTCTCTGTCTGTCTCTCCCTCTCTCTTTATTCTTCCATCGCAACGTCTCTTAGACAGAAACACCTCGCGCCTCACCACACCCTCCATTTCCATATGCTTTTTCATGAATTCATTTGCACGCTCTCTCTCTCTCTC
The DNA here is from genome assembly GCF_025860055.1 of Xyrauchen texanus. Lineage (NCBI taxonomy): Eukaryota > Metazoa > Chordata > Actinopteri > Cypriniformes > Catostomidae > Xyrauchen > Xyrauchen texanus. The sequence continues at coordinate 2,734,445 of NC_068298.1, forward strand.
TCTTGTTGTCTTAACCTTTGTGCTGTCTCTCTGTCAAATTCAAATGTTCTTAGTTTTATAACAGGTATGGCTCAGATCCAAAACCTAGTGAGCTGTCCTACTCTCTAGGCAGTTGCATTCTAAGGCAGCATCCGAATTAAAACTGATTGATTTGGAACGCTCTATAGACCTTATTCATGCTAGAGCCATATTTGATTTTTAAAGGGAATGACAATGAGGCTGTGAGGGATAGACTAACCATCTCTTCAATGGCTCAAACGCTATACAGCTGAATAAAGCTCCTAGATCACGTCCGATTATCCACAACTCATGTTGTCTGGAGCTCTTTGTATTCTGAATGTTCTTGGACCGATATTTTGTCAATGTTTTGTCCGCGGGAGGATCCAAAATCACTTTAAACTGCAGTACAGCCCATTGAAGAGACTGAACCTCTATCCCTCACAGCCTCGTTATCATTCCAATTAAAAATCAAAGATGGCGCTAGCTTGAGTTAAGTCTATACATACAGCAACTCTGTGCATCATTCAGTACATTGAGTTAGTATATATCCTTCAGGCCAAACTCTAAGGAAGCTTTGCACATGTCCTGAATGTAGTAGGCAATTCTTAAATGCTCAATGAGAAAATCCATCCAAGATGGCGAAAGAAATTTCAAAATGCATAAATATATATATATTTTCTCCCCAATTCGTAACGCCCAATTCCCAATGCGCTCCAAGTCCTCGTGGTGGTGTAGTGACTCGCCTCAATCCGGGTGGCGGAGGACGAATCTCAGTTGCCTCCATGTCTGAGACCGTCAATCCGCGCATCTTATCACATTGCTTGTTGAGCACGTTACCGCGGAGACGTATCGCATGTGGAGGCTTCCCGCTATTCTCCGCAGCATCCATGCACAACTCACCATACACCCCACCGAGAGCGAGAACCACATTATAGCGACCATGAGGAGGTTACCCCATGTGACTCTACCCTCCCTACCAACCGTGCCAATTTGGTTGCTTAGGAGACCTGACTGGAGTCACTCAGCATGAAACCAAGCAGCCAAAATGACTCATTCTCTACTTCCTCCACATTATGATGTCACACTGTGGAACACATTAGCATCTGACAGCTTCCACAACAATATATCAATGCCTACATTAAATGAGATGACAAGGAGAGAGCTGGACAGTCAAGAGCAGAGAGCCAATCAGAGCAGTGGGCGTTTACTGTCAAGTCTTAAAGGAGAAGCAGCACCAAAACAGAGCTCTTCTGACAGAGGGTCAGAATGAGGGTGGAAAAAGCTCACAGGTTTTAAGAACAGGGCCTTTCTGTTTCCATCTTTGCAATCTTTTATGTTCTTTCTCTTTCTCTCTGCCCATTTTCCTTTCACATCTGGTGCTGCAATCACAGGCTATCACCCCACAGGGGGTGTTCACACTCGTTCGGCCACACACACACACACACACACACACACACACACACACACACACACACACGCAGCTCTCTGGTTCATATACCCATAGGAAACAAAAATAGCAAATGAGATCTCCCAAATTTCTCAGTTGTTTGTCTTAACTGGAGTGCAAATTGATACTTTTGCTGAAAACGTCTGCATCACTGACGATTTTCCTGAGGAAAAAGACCCCAGTAATGTCACATGTGTCTCTTAAATTTCAGAAGAGACCTCAACAATGTCCCAATCTGTGCTGCTATCAAACATCAGAGATCTCATCATTTCTCAAGTCTTCTAAAACCAAATGATCTGAACTATGATACCTACATTATACTCAGTACTGGGTAGTAACGGATTACATGTAATCTGGATTACATAATCTGACTACATGATCAAGGTACTTGTAATTTGCTTACATTATATTTTAAAATACTCTTCATTAGATTACAGTTACATTTTGATGGATTACATGATTCCACATTTATCAGGCAATGGAGGTAAATTGCTCATCATTTATTGATCCCCTAATTCTTCTTTTTTTAAACCTTTTAAATATTTATTTCTTAATCAGCCCATCGCTGATATACGTTAGACCTTTCCTTCTCATGACGAATAATTATGCAAGTAATTAAACACTGCTGATGTATAGCCGTGTAATATTATGTCTACATCATAACCATTGACCTTCACTTATAATTGATTCTAGCATCTTGTCCCAAAAATAGCACGTTAAGTAAGTTTACTTAAATGCATTTGGGCAAACGTGCCGAATGGGCCACGATAAGCTAAATTGAATGCAGAGCGGACCACAAAACAACAACATATTATGAGGTTTACACATTTAAATAAATTGTACGTTTATTGTACCCAGTGGCGTATTAAGACTTCATGATGCCCCGTCAACTGTCTTCAATGGGCATGCTGACTTAGAATGAGACTAACCTTTAGCAAGGAGCCAATTTAAATTTAAACAAAAAAAAAATGTATTAACGTTCATTAGCATTACCACCTCTAAATCTGAGGCCATGGTTCTCAGCGGGAAACCGATGGAGTGCGTACTCCAGGTAGGGAAGGAGGTATTGCCCCAAGTGAAGGAGTTCAAGTACCTCGGGGTCTTGTTCACGAGTGAGGGGACAATGGAGCGGGAGGTTGGCTGGAGTATTGGGGCAGCGGGGGCGGTATTGCACTCGCTCTATCGCACCGTTGTCACGAAAAGAGAGCTGAGCCGGAAGGCAAAGCTCTCGATCTACCGGTCAATTTTCATTCCTACCCTCACCTATGGTCATGAAGGCTGGGTCATGACCGAAAGAACTAGGTCGCGAGTACAAGCGGCCGAAATGGGTTCCCTCAGAAGGGTGGCGGGCTTCTCCCTTAGAGATAGGGTGAGGAGCTCAGTCATCCGTGAGGAGCTCGGAGTAGCCGCTGCTCCTTTGCATTGAAAGGAGCCAGTTGAGGTGATTTGGGCATCTGGTAAGGATGCCCCCTGGGCACCTCCCTAGGGAGGTGTTTCATGCACGTCCAGCTGGGAGGAGGCCTCTGGGAAGACCCAAGACTAGGTGGAGAGATTACATCTCCACACTGGCATGGGAACGCCTCGGGGTCCCCCAGTCAGAGTTGGTTAATGTGGCTCGGGATAGGGAAGTTTGGGGCCCCCTGCTGGAGCTGGAGCTGCTGCCCCCGCGACCCAACTTCAGATAAGCGTTTGAAGATGGATGGATTGATGGTGCATTGTTCTGGTTTAAGAATATACTACTGAAAAAACACTGTGCCTATTAGGAGCACATCGCATGGTGAATTCAGTGTTTCCGAGCTATTCTTTAAGCTCATTCATCAGTATAAGCCAAGCATCAAATACTCACATACTTGGAGGCAAACAGACTAATATCTTGTGTTTTATTTGATCACCTCTCCATTCCTATTGCTCATGTTTTTGCGAACAGTGCTTAAAACTACAGAACGATTCACGGCTCTTGAGTGCGTTCCTCAACCCTGACATCATGTCCATGACTATGCCCTAGGAATTTTGTGACTCGTTTGACATGTTCTTTGCAATGCTGTTAATAGTCGTCAGTTGTGGATCTCCCAAACACTATAAATGAGACTTATTGTGCACGAATGGGTTAAAACTTTGATTTTAATTTTCTATATCTATATCTTTAGACAGCTCTGAGTTGGTGCCCCCCAGAGTCCTGGTGCCCTTGGCCACTCGCCCAATTGCCCATATGGATAATCCGCCCAAGGATGATCTCACCTCTGTGCTTGAAGTCTGTAATCTGACTTGAAAAGTAAATGGGCTACATTTGGATTTCAGGATGACTCAAAAGACCGCTAATGTTTCTGTGAACTCTGTAAGTCTGGCTGAGCTTTATTTTTAACAAGCTTTTAATGGAAGCAGAGAGGCTTTAAACAGAGACAGATCCAAACCTCCGGTGAGCAAACAGGAAGAGACTGTGGCACTGAAGTAACTCAGAGAAGGAGCGGAACCTTACGAGGAACTAAAGCTCAACATGCTGTGGTTGTTCTGGGGACAGAAGACAGAAATTCCCCAACCAGTTTTCTGTAGTAACAACAGCCTACACAGATTATATTGAGATACTTTGGTCTTTGCTGCTCTCTGTTGGACAGTTATAGATATTGTCAGCACAAAGTTATTCCTCTACTAAGATACCCCTAAAACAGATTGTTGAACCATGTTTCACTGATGGTATTGGGTAGTAATAAAATCAATAATGTAACCAAATATTGAATAAAAATATCATTATATATTCATATACTGTGTGAATTTACAATATGTTAAGGTGTTTAAATGGTACGATTTTTTATAATTTTTTTATCCCCTTTTCTCCCAATTTGGAATGTCCCATTCCCGCTACTTAGTAGGTGGTTACTCGCAACAAGTCTCAGTTGCCTCCGCTTCTGAGACCGTCAATCGGCGCATCTGATCACGTGACTCGTTGTGCATGACACCACGGAGACTCACAGCATGTGGAGGCTCATGCTACTCTCCACAATCCACACACAACTCACCACACGCCCCATTGAGAGAACCACTAATCACCACCACGAGGAGGTTACCCCATGTGACTCTACCCTCCCTAGCAACCGGGCCAATTTGGTTGCTTAGGAGACCTGGCTGGAGTCACTCAGCACGCCCTGGATTCAAACTCACGACTCCAGGTGTGATAGTCAGCGTCAATACTCGCTAAGCTACCCCTCCCCTGCGAATGGTAAGATAATTAAACGAACATTATTGTTTTACCATTATAGTGTCCAAAAGCATTTTAACAGTTAATATATAATGGTACGTATTATTTGCTACTTTGTCTCTACAGTAGCATCATAAACATCCTGGAATTTTGTTCAGATACTTTTAGTATTTTATATAAATGGTCACTCATGCCACAATACATGTCAAATAAGAAAGAAAAGTGTAGCCAACTTTTATAAAAATAGCTCTTTGGATGAACATGATGAAATTGTGGACAGTGGATCAACATTCAAATTAGTTTTCTTTACTTAAAATGACTATGTAATCTCAACACAAACACGGTGTAGAAAGAAACTAGCCGAATTGAACTAATATAAAATAAAATAAAAATTCTTTATGTATATAAAACCAAAACTACAATCATGGATTAAGTAAACTTCCATTTTACAAATTTAAATGGATATAATGCAATGAAATCAACTTGTGACAATATAGTGTAGAATTGTGTTGCTTTAGCTCATTTTAATTAATTAAATTGAACAAGCAGCAATATATACACTCACCTAAAGGATTATTAGGAACACCTGTTCAATTTCTCATTAATGCAATTATCTAATCAACCAATCACATGGCAGTTGCTTCAATGCATTTAGGGGTGTGGTCCTGGTCAAGACAATCTCCTGAACTCCAAACTGAATGTCAGAATGGGAAAGAAAGGTGATTTAAGCAATTTTGAGCGTGGCATGGTTGTTGGTGCCAGACGGGCCGGTCTGAGTATTTCACAATCTGCTCAGTTACTGGGATTTTCACACACAACCATTTCTAGGGTTTACAAAGAATGGTGTGAAAAGGAAAAACATCCAGTATGCGGCAGTCCTGTGGGCGAAAATGCCTTGTTGATGCTAGAGGTCAGAGGAGAATGGGCCGACTGATTCAAGCTGATAGAAGAGCAACTTTGCCTGAAATAACCACTCGTTACAACCGAGGTATGCAGCAAAGCATTTGTGAAGCCACAACACGCACAACCTTGAGGCGGATGGGCTACAACAGCAGAAGACCCCACCGGGTACCACTCATCTCCACTACAAATAGGAAAAAGAGGCTACAATTTGCAAGAGCTCACCAAAATTGGACAGTTGAAGACTGGAAAAATGTTGCCTGGTCTGATGAGTCTCGATTTCTGTTGAGACATTCAGATGGTAGAGTCAGAATTTGGCGTAAACAGAATGAGAACATGGATCCATCATGCCTTGTTACCACTGTGCAGGCTGGTGGTGGTGGTGTAATGGTGTGGGGGATGTTTTCTTGGCACACTTTAGGCCCCTTAGTGCCAATTGGGCATCGTTTAAATGCCACGGCCTACCTGAGCATTGTTTCTGACCATGTCCATCCCTTTATGGCCACCATGTACCCATCCTCTGATGGCTACTTCCAGCAGGATAATGCACCATGTCACAAAGCTCGAATCATTTCAAATTGGTTTCTTGAACATGACAATGAGTTCACTGTACTAAAATGGCCCCCACAGTCACCAGATCTCAACCCAATAGAGCATCTTTGGGATGTGGTGGAACGGGAGCTTCGTGCCCTGGATGTGCATCCCACAAATCTCCATCAACTGCAAGATGCTATCCTATCAATATGGGCCAACATTTCTAAAGAATGCTTTCAGCACCTTGTTGAATCAATGCCACGTAGAATTAAGGCAGTTCTGAAGGCGAAAGGGGGTCAAACACAGTATTAGTATGTGTTCCTAATAATCCTTTAGGTGAGTGTATATATATTGTTATCTCCAGTCTAGGGTATTTTAAAGAGGGAGTAACAAATAATAAAAAAAAAAATAACCAAAAAGAATTGACTAGATAAATGTGAGAAGTCTCCTCTTCCTCTATCCCAGCTCTATTTGTCCTTCACATTCATGTACAAAAGATTTACACAGCACCCTTTGATTTACACCTGGTCATAAAAGGAAACTGAAAGAGTATGCTTAATTAGTTGCTTTCTTTTTATTAAAGGCTTAATCAATATATTTATAAAAACAAACAAAGATCAGTAAACAGGTATACAAATTCAAATAATAACCAGATCGTCAGGAGAGGGCCAGGCCAAAATAACAAACAAAACAGGAGCTTCCTAAAGTTTAAACCCAGTTAATATTCCCTAACAAAAAGAAATCAAAATTAAAGACAGTTATCTTACCTCTCTCCCTGACTAACGAAAAATAAACAGGAGAAAAGTTTAGGAGTGGATAATCCAAACAAATTGGCGCCCGTCTCCGTACACGGTTTTACTCTTCAAACTCACACAGTCTAAAGAGTCACTATACTCAAGACAACAGATTTCACAACTGCAGATAACACCAATGTGTCTGTGATAGCTGAAGAGGGATTTCTCTCTGAACCCAGTTTCTTTGCTGCTATATACACGCTCCTACTAATTAGCATCAACTGCGGATGGTTTGGAGTGCTGCATGGCAGAGAGAGCGAGAGAGAGAGAGAAACAGAAGGAGGGGAAAAAAAAAAGAAAAAACATCACCAGCACCACATACACACTAAATATTACGTCATGGGACGTAACAATATATATATATATTAGGGCTGTCGATTTAACGCGTTAATTCAGAGCGATACATTTTCCAAAAAATAACGCGTTAAATAAATGTACGCATTTAATCGCACTTCTCCCAGACCATAATAAGGAAGAGTCCTGAGAAATGCAAGCTTGTAGTACCACCTGTTTACTCCAGGGGGCAGTAAGCGAAACTTCAGCTGTGTGAGCAACACACAGTTTATACAGTGAAGAAAACAACCCACAACACAAACATGCGTTACATTTTTGCGTTCAAAACACTTGGATCGCAAATCCGAACTAAGGGATCTCAAGATGTGTTTAAATATTGAGTATTAAACTATATTTAACTCGACACAGTCACCAAAACATTTTATGTTTATGACGCAACGCACCGAGACGCGACACAAGCATGTCTGACGCTGGATTGAGATGGTGCAAAATTTGGAAATTACAAATAAATATTTAATCACGAATAAAATCAAAGACATTTCTTTCAAACTTATTTATAAGTACTACCTCACTAATTATGTTCTTGTACAGAGATTTAATCATGATGTCGATATATCCTGCACATTTTGTGGTCTGCAGGCGGAAACATTTTCATTTATTTTGGAGTTGTCCCGACTCGACTTGTTTTTGCTCTGATTTCTGCAAGATTGTTAGAGATCATATTATTCCCGCTTTCAACTTTGTTTTGAAAATGTTTTATTGTATGTTTTTAGCTATGACACGTCTCTTCATAAGGAATATTATTTGATTAATGTTCTGCTTTTGTTGGCAAAGTTAGTATTCATTAATGTAAGTATGGTGGTTATAAAACATTAGTTTTAATACCTAAGAACAATTTCCAAATTGAGTAACAAGAAAGCTGTAAAGTGTATTGAAATATGTAAACAATTTTATATTTTTATTAAACTGTTTATTTATTTATTTTCATTTTTGTTGTTGTTTGTTTTAATATACATCTTGGCTCTAGATGTAAAAGTTTTGAAAGCATTAATAAAAAAATAAAAAATAAAAATGTCTGACGAAGGTGTAAATTGACGGTCCTTAAACAAGCCCTCATAATAAATCTCTGATTGATAAATTCACTTGTGTAATGGATTGCTGTGAACTGTGTGTCAATGATTGACTTATGATCACTAATATGGCATTAAACAATACATTGTATTCTAAAGCTGCTTTTATATCGTCTTATCAATGATGAACTCTTCTGCCACAAGAATGTAAAGCATTTTAATTATCTGAATATTTTATATATATATATATATATATATATATATAATTTTTAATATTTAAAGATAACTATGTATAATTAAATATTGATATAAATATGTATAATCATTATATATTGAATTATAGTTATATGAGGGGCTTTTTCAGCAAATATTTGTATATGCGATTAATTAATCGGGACACCACGTAATTAATTTTAATCGATTGACAGCCCTTATATATATATATATGTGTGTGTACATGAGGCTAAAATCTTTCTTTTGACTTTTAAAGATTATTTTCTGTTTATTTAGTTTTAACTTGTGAAACTGAGTAAGTTGGACAGCGCTGTATTTAGTCGTCAGTTGGAATAGACATAAATCTGTGTTACTGTAATAGTAATTTGTATGAAACTTGAAATATGCATATATATAAGCATAGCCTATATATGACAAATATTCATATATATATATTTATGCGCTTTTGCAATTGTTATAGCCTAATGTTGGGTTATCATGTCTTGATTGTTTTACTCTTGCAATAATAATCTTGAACGTTTGGTTTGTTTTTTATTGTGCATTACACATGAGCTCATTGCAATCTTGTGTGCTAATCTCAGATTTCAGCAATTTTGTCAGTGCGCTGGTTTAACTCAGTGGGTACTTCTGATTAACACAACATCATACTTCTCATGGTCACTGGGAAACCGGTGGCCACACATCGAACCAGACTCTGTCCAACGTTTTATTTCTTCTCATGGACATACATATCTTGTGCTTTATTGGTGACTTTTAAATAGGTTTGATATTTTTGATAGCACATAAGTGTCAAATACGTGTAATATTCAAAAGTGTTAATGTGATATACAATATGACTCTAAATTCTTAACTGTTGTTACATCTTTCTTTTTCATATCTTAATAGTCTTTTGTCTAGTAGTTTGAGAAAATAAATATTTAAGATTTTATTTTTTAATTGGAATGGATGCACACAATTCTTTTGCATTTTCATAATTCATATAGATATATACATTACTATATATATATATATATATATATATATATATATATATATATATATATATATATGAATGTTTGTCATATATAGGCTATGCTTATATATCCATATTTCATGTATATTTTTTGAAGAATATTTCAGCTCTGTAGGTCCATTTAATGCAAGTGAATGGTGACCAGAACTCAAAAGGACATAAAGGCAGCATAAAAGTAATCAGTATGACTCAAGTGGTTTAATTCATGTCTTCTGAAGAGATATGATAGGTGTGAGTAGGTGTTAGGCATACCTCGTCTTGTTTCACCGTTGCCCCTTTGTTTACCATTTTTGTCACTTTTGTAATTCCGTAGTTTTCACTTTTGTCCCTTTTGTAGCTCCACAGTCTCCCTGTTAGCGTTCGTGTTCTCATTCATTGTTTTCACCTGCCCTCGTTAATTTGCCATTGGTTTCTGTTTATCCCCTTGTTATCCTGTTTGAGTTCTGTTTGTCCATGTATTTAAACCCTGTCTGTTTGTTCAGTCGCTGTCTATCGTTGAATGTTGTTAGCCTGGTATGTGTTCCCTGCCCGTTTTCTCAGTCTTGTGTTTATTTCCCCATTGAGGGTTTTTCTTTGTGTTTATTCATTTATCTGTTCCAATAAAGTAAGCTTGCATTTAGACCCGCTCTCCTCGTCTGCCTTCGGTGCCTCCGTTCGTTAAAGAACGATAGACCACCAAATATGGATCTAGCAGCTTACTTTATGGAACTGACCCAGGCGGATTTGACCATCCGCGAATACTCCCACTTCTTTTCGACTGTTGCCATCCACCTCGGCTTCGACGACACATCCCTGAAGACCATCTACCGGCTCGGGCTACCAACACACCGGCAGAGGGAATTGCCGGACTCCGGAGACCTCACGTGGAGGGAGTATGTGAGTCTGGTCTTGAGGGAGCTCGCTGCCGGGGAGCCACCTCTCTCGATCCCGGTTTCGGCCTCTGGGCTTTCCGTGCCGGCCACGGCCAACGAGCCAGCGTTGCCAGCTTCATCCGCCCGGAGGAGGAGGAAAAGAAGAAAGGCTTCTGCTCTCCAGTCTCCGCCTGCCACGGTCAGCGAGCCAGAGCCCACGCCCGCCACGGTCAGCGAGCCGTTAGCCCCCGATGTCAGTGAGCCAGCACCTGTCGCCTCAGCCGTCAGCGAGCCAGCGCCTGTAGCCTCCGACGTCAGTGAGCCAGCGCCTGTAGCCTCCGACGTCAGTGAGCCAGCGCCTATAGCCGCCGACGTCAGTGAGCCAGCCCCTGTAGCCTCCGACGTCAGTGAGCCAGCGCCTGTAGCCTCCGACGTCAGTGAGCCAGCGCCTGTAGCCTCCGACGTCAGTGAGCCAGCACCTGTAGCCTCGACCGCCCCTGAGCCAGCGCCTGTGGTCTTGTCCGTCCCAGTGCCAGTAGCCATGACCGTCCAAGAGCCAGTACCCCCCGAGCTTTCCAGAGCTCCGAGCTTCCTAGAACCCTGCCTTCCGAGCTTCCTGAGCTTCCCAGAGCTCCGCCCTCCGAGCTTCCCAGAGCTCCGCCACCTCCATCGGTCCCGCCGCCACAGCCTTCCAGGTCTCCGCCTCTAGGGCCTCCTCCCAGAGCCCCTGACCCAGTCCCTGTCCTGTGGCCTCCTCCCAGGCCTCCTGACCCAGTCCCTGTCCTGTGGCCTCCTCCCAGGCCTCCTGACCCTGTTCCCGTCCTGTGGCCTCCTCCCAGGCCTCCTGAACCTGCCCCTGACCGGTGGCCTCCTCCCAGGGCCCCTGACCCTGTTCCTGACCTGTGGCCTCCGCCCTCCGAGCTTTCCAGAGCTCTGCCTTCCGAGCTTCCCAGAGCTCCACCTCTCAAGCCTCTCGAGCCTTCCAGGGCTCCGCCCCCAGCCTCTCGAGCCCCTCGAGCCTTCCACGGCCCTTCTCCCCGAGCCTCCTACGGCTCCACCTCCAGAGCCTCCTACGGCTATGCTCCCAGAGACTCCAGAGCTTTCTAGGGCTCCACCTCTCGAGCATCCTACGGCTCCGCCTCCTGAGCCTCCTACGGCTCTGCCTCCCGAGCCTCCTATGGCTCTGCTCCCAGAGACTTCTGAGCTTTCTGGGGCTCTGCCTTTCGAGCCTCCTACGGCTCCGCCTCCTGAGCCTCCTATGGCTCCGCCTCCAGAGCCTCCTACGGCTCCACCTCCAGAGCCTCCTACGGCTCCACCTCCCGAGCCGCCTACGGCTCTGCTCCCAGAGACTCCAGAGCTTTCTAGGGCTCCACCTCTCGAGCATCCTACGGCTCCGCCTCCTGAGCCTCCTACGGCTCCGCCTCCCGAGCCTCCTACGGCTCTGCTCCCAGAGACTTCTGAGCTTTCTGAGGCTCCGCCTCCCGAGCCTCCTACGGCTCCGCCTCCCGAGCCTCCTACGGCTCGGCTCCCAGAGCCTCCCGAGCCTCCTACGGCTCCGCCTCCAGAGCCTCCTACAGTTCCGTCTCCTGAGCCTCCTACGGCTTTGCTCCCAGAGACTCCAGAGCTTTCTAGGGCTCCACCTCTCGAGCATCCTACGGCTCCGCCTCCTGATCCTCCTACTGCCCCGCCTCCCGAGCCTCCTTCGGCCCCACCTCCCGAGCCTCCTATGGCTCTGCTCCCGGAGCCTCCCACAGCTCCGCCTCCCGAGCCTCCTACGGCTCTGCCTCCCGGGCTCTCTAGGACTCCGCTCCTCAAGTCCCTCGAGCCTCCCAGGGCTCCGCTCCTCAAGTCTCTTGAGCCTTCCTGGGCTCCGCTTCCCGAGCCTCCTACGGCTCTGCCTCCAGAGCCTTCCAGGCCTCAGCCTCTAGAGCCTCCTATGGCGCCACCTCCATCGGTCCCGCCGCCAGAGCCTTCCAGGTCTCCGCCTCTAGGGCCTCCTCCCAGAGCCCCTGACCCAGTCCCTGTCCTGTGGCCTCCTTCCAGGCCTCCTGACCCAGTCCCTGTCCTGTGGCCTCCTCCCAGGCCTCCTGACCCTGTTCCCGTCCTGTGGCCTCCTCCCAGGCCTCCTGAACCTGCCCCTGACCGGTGGTCTCCTCCCAGGGCCCCGACCCTGTTCCTGACCTGTGGCCTCCTCCCAGGCCTCCTGACCCAGTCCCTGTCCTGTGGCCTCCTCCCAGGCCTCCGGACCCTGTTCCCGTCCTGTGGCCTCTTCCCAGGCCCCTGACCCTGTTCCCATCCTGTGGCCTCCTCCCAGGCCTCCTGACCCTGTTCCAGTCCTGTGGCCTCCTGCCAGGCCTCCTGAACCTATCCTTGCCCTGTGGCCAGCTCCCAGACCTCCTGAACCTCTCCTTGCCCTGTGGCCAGCTCCCAGGCCTCCTGAACTGGTCCCTGCCCTGTGGCCAGCTCCCAGGCCTCCTGAACTGGTCCCTGCCCTGTGGCCAGCTCCCAGGCCTCCTGAACCGGTCCCTGCCCTGTGGCCAGCTCCCAGACCACCTGAACCTGTCCTTGCCCTTTGTGCCCCCCAGGACTTCCTGCCTGCCCTGTGTGCCCCCCTGGACTCCCTGCCTGCCCTCTGTGCCCCCTTGGACTCCCTGCCTGCCCTCTGTGCCCCCTTGGACTTACTGCCTGCCCATTGTGCCCCCCTGGACTTCCTGCCTGCCCTTTGTGCCCCCCTGAACTTCCTGCCTGCCCTCTGTGCCCCCTTGGACTTCCTGCCTGCTCTCGTGCCCCCCCTGGTCTGCCCGTCTGCTCCTGGTGTTTTTTTTATTTGTTTCTTTTTTCGGATCGTCTAGAATCCGATCCTTGAGGGGGGGCTCTGTTAGGCATACCTCGTCTTGTTTCACCGTTGCCCCTTTGTTTACCATTTTTGTCACTTTTGTAATTCCGTAGTTTTCACTTTTGTCCCTTTTGTAGCTCCACAGTCTCCCTGTTAGCGTTCGTGTTCTCATTCATTGTTTTCACCTGCCCTCGTTAATTTGCCATTGGTTTCTGTTTATCCCCTTGTTATCCTGTTTGAGTTCTGTTTGTTCATGTATTTAAACCCTGTCTGTTTGTTCAGTCGCTGTCTATCGTTGAATGTTGTTAGCCTGGTATGTGTTCCCTGCCCGTTTTCTCAGTCTTGTGTTTATTTCCCCATTGAGGGTTTTTCTTTGTGTTTATTAATTTATCTGTTCCAATAAAGTAAGCTTGCATTTAGACCCGCTCTCCTCGTCTGCCTTCGCTGCCTCCATTCGTAACAGTAAGTAACAGATCAATATTTACAGTAAGTCATTTTTTACTGTAAAAGTCAACCTTTGACCTGCCCCAACCAGTAGGTGGCTTAATGTGAAAGTTACTTCTACACTAGAATGTGGCTGTGAAAGTGTCAATTTACATTTTTTTAAATTACATATATATCGATCTTCTTCTCAACCACATCTTTCATATTGCTTGAGAAGACATGGATATAACTAGAGTCGTATTTATTATTTTGATGTGCCTTTTGGGCCTTCAAAGTTCTGGTCACCATTCACTTGCATTGTGAGGACCAACACAGCTGAGATTTTCTTCTAAAAATATTCATTTGTGTTCTGCAGAAGAAAGAAAGTCACACATCTGGGATGACATTTAGCTCCATTGTACCATATACAAAATGTTTTGAATATTTTGGATAGGAGTCTAAAAATAGTCTGGGCCAATATTAAGTTAAAATCTATACATTTCTTAATTGATTTGATTGAAATATTATTTAAAACACGGAGAACTAATACAGCATGCTAAGCGTTTATTTTATTATTTTATGTTCGTTAGTTCATCTTAAATGTTTAGAATAATTGAAGTGTAATTATTATACATATTAGGCTATATAATTGTTATAATGTACCTGTCTTGTCTTGATGGTTGCTTTTATATTTTTTGTAATGATGATTTCGGACGAGGTGGCTTTTTCTAGTAGCATATTGTATACTTTAGTTTTAAATCGTGGAATAGTCGTAAATGTACACGTTTTAGGTAATCTTGTGTGTTAAATTATATTTTAAAATGCACAACTCCTCGATTACAGATGATGTAAACACGATTTTTCCGTGAGAGTGTGTTGGAAAGTAAGTATTTGTACGACTTTTCTAAATTTGTGTCATTTGTATGATATTGTGCGACACTTGCGCTTACTTCCGCATTTGACATCCGGGAAATTGCACTTGATGACGTCATACGAGTTTATGCGAACAACATTCTGCGAGACCATAAGAAATAGCCAACTCTTAAATTATGTGAGAAAATTTCAAGAGATCCTTTAACACTATCCTGTTTATGAAGTTGTATTAATCGTATATGTTCTCTAGATGGCACACTAACACCATGTAAAGCAACCGGTTTTGTTTGTTTAAAGTCTCTGTTTGGCTTTCAGTCAGTAGGTTGATTTAGCTCAGTGGGTAGGCCTACTTCTGATTGAACTTGTTGAACTTCTCATGACTATCAACAATCAGTCATTAAAATCAAACGTTTTAATATTCTGTTTTGGCCATGAATACCTTGTGATTTTTCTTTGACTTGTAAATAGTTTTGAATATTTTGAATTGCATATAAGGGTCAAATAGGCCTACACTGTCAAAAAATATAAAAAAAAAATAAATCCTGTTAAATTTACGGTAAAAAAAACTGGCTGGTGTGATTGCCAGAAATTCACCGTAAAAAATACGGTAACCACGCTTAAGGTTTTATGGGATGTATTTTTGATGCCTGTATATTTTACAGTGCATTACCGTTGTTTATATTATTAAATAATAAACTTGATATATTTAGTTATATAGTTATTCACTTTATAAGGTAATAATCATCATAATAATTACAAAAGAGCACATGGTGACATGAAGTTCATCAATATTGGCTCTTCCAGGAGTAATGATCAATAATCATGTAGAGTGCGCCGTGTCACTCACACAAACACTAAAGACCATCAGGGTAACGCTTGTGACATTAAATTAATACATTAAACATGAACTAAACTGCATTAAATATAACACCGAACACCCCAATGTACATAACTGATATTAAAAATAAGAAGAAACAACTATTACCATAAAATATAATGAATTGTAATGGGTCACGCTGGGACTTCTGGGAATGCCTGATTATTGATTTTTTTTACCGTAATTTTTACAATAATTTATCGTTAAAAGTTCATGCACGCTCTGATTAAACATATTATAAATTTTAACCGTTAATTATACAGAAAATCATACTTTTTACATTTAAAATAAATGCAAGATTTTACCGTATTTTAAAAATATTACAGTTTGTTACCGTATATTCTAAAGTAACTACTCGATAACCAATTAACGTTTTTTTTTTTTTACTGTAGCATTTTTACAGTCTTTTACCGTTACAATTACAACGGTAATTTTTTTTTACAATGTACGTATAATCTTAGTCAAAATATGACGTGCGATGTGACTTATGTTTTTTTAAATGTTGCTACATCTTCCTTTAATGTTTTAAAAGATTTTCCCTATTTTATAATTACAATTTAAGAGTCGAAGAAAACTACTAAGACTTTATTTTAACTGCAATAAATGCACACAATTCTAAAGCATTTTCTTTAATAATGATAATAATAAAAATCAAAATCAATTTAAACTTCATTAGACCACTGAAAGTACAGTATGTCCTCTGCGTTAGACGTTATGTGTGACTATATTTAGAGAGTAAATAACCTGTTCTGCATGTTAAAACGTTGTTAGAATTTCCGTCCCGGCGTGTTTTGTCTTGATGGATGTTGTTGCATGTTTGTTTTTGTTTTTTTCTCATTATAATTGTAGTCTTCTATTGAAATTATACAAAAAGTTTGTAATATTTGGATTGCACAGGAGTCTTAACAGGCAACCCAAGTGTCGGCCTATGTGGTGTAGAATGGGGCCAATATAAAGATTTTACATTTCTTTCGTACTTGCTATTTTGACGCAGCTTTTGATAGCTATTTAGTACACAATTTATAAAACTGATGTCAAAACTTTATTTAAGATGAAGGGAACCAATTCCACATGTTAAGTTTTATTTTGTAATTTTTTTTTTGTTAGTTACGGTAATGGTTTTAGGACATCTTAAATGTTTATAATAATTGAAGTATTATAATAATTATACATATTATATAATTGTTATAATTTACCTGTCTCTTGTTGATGGTTGCTGTTGTACTTTTTTAAGATTCTGTTTACATTATAAAAATAATAATATAAAACTGTGCAAATGAGCTTAGTTGCTTTATAACTAAGTATATTGTAAATATAAGGGCAAATATAAAAATAAAAATAACGTTAGCACAAATATTTACTAGCCTGTTTATTTTAATTCAAATGTGTAATAGATTATATATGTATATTCAAAATAAGAATTCGAATATGAATATTAAAATATACAACAAAATAATAACATTAATATTAATTTACAGTTTTTACCATGAGAGTCAAAAACACTAATTTTACAGTTTATATATTTACAGCAATGCAATCTGCAAACACAAAGCCAAAATAATATAGTATTTACATCGTTAGGTATTATTTAGATAATACGCGCACCTCATTGGTCAATTCCTCGAACGATCCAAGTAGCTGTACGGGCCGTGATTGGTCAATTCCTAGTTGCAACCAGCAACAAGGTAGTGACACGCGTCTGATTGGTTCATACTTCGAATATTCTTGGTAGAGTTGCGGGGGTGATTGGGCTATTTCTGGATGTCACCACTAATTGCAAAAAGCTTCATTGGCCAAAAAAATTAACTTCATCACAAAAACCGTAACTTTATTTGACACAACATGAAGCTTAATATTGCACATGAGGGTAAATTGTTGAAATTGATGTGTCAGTACTAATGCAATATTAATAGTCTCCTGATTTGAACTGGGCTCAGTGGTCTGTGATAATAATGACATGATAATTATTATAATGTCGGTTTATCTTGATATTTGCTTTACTTTGTGTATTTATAACCATTAACTCTTTGCTTTAATTTTCTATTGTGAAGTACAAATAAACTTTTGTGTTCAGAAATCTTCGCGTTGGTTTAGCTCAGTGAAAACTGAAACTCATCCTTTCATGGTTATCGGGAGACCGGTAACCGGAGATCGAACCCCGGGCACTGTCCAACGTTTTATTTATTCATTTTCCGTTGCGATACATGCATTGTGCTTTATCGGTTACTCGTAAGCAGTTTTTGAATATTTTGGACAGTACATGGGGGTTAAAGATGTCTAATATTGGGGTCAGTTCAATGTTAAAATCTTAAATGTCCTTTTAATCTTCCCGTTAAATCCCTTTTAATGAAACCAATGTGTCAGAATTAAGATTTAACACTAGAGGAAAACTACAAGACTACTTTTTATTGCATTAGAGGCAGATAATTCCTCAATTAAATATTTACAGTGTAATATTAATTAATTAATTTGGACTATATATTAATTATAAACTGTTTCATTCAGATATCAGTTCAGCTGGTGAAAATAACTCTTTCCGAGACTTTTTGAATCTCGTGTAATTTTGTTTGCTGTGACCTTTTACTTTTCATTTAGAGAGAAAAACTCCTATAATGAATGTGTAACAGCACTACAAGAGCAGTAGAGAGTGCTCAAACATCATTTTAAAAGTGAAACAGAGACCTGAAGGACACAATGAAACAAAATCGGACGATTAATCTTTTTTTTCTATCTGCATTTCTAAAATACATTTGTTTGTCTGTTTGCCATTCCGGCGTGTTTTGTTGAGGGATGTGTCATCTGAAATGTTTAATCCCTGTAGAGATCTTATCAAAGTGATGGTCCAATGTCTCCTTCACTCTCTCACCTTCTTCTATTGTCTCTTTTCCTTCTCAAGTATTCAGCAGAGACCGACAGGGGTTTTGTTCGGTTACCGTGAGTGAGTTTAAATGGAGCTCGTGTTGAAAGTAATGGCACACCGTCGCCCCGTGGACAATAAACTGGCGGATGAAACGGGGTTTAAGGGCTCGTGTAATGCATGTTAATGTGACGGGCACCGTGAAATGCACCGGGGATTATTTATCCCAAAACATTTGTGTTCTTCTATTGGAGAACGGATGAACCCGGATAACCGGGCACTAATCCTTCTCTCCGTTAATTAAAAAGAAGTCTACAATACTGACGTAAACGGTTTAAAACAGTCTGGTTTGCTGGTCTTGGTTAGGTAAACTTGGTTTAGCTCTCATAGTCTGGTCAAGGTGGTGTTCAGCTGGTCTATCTGGATTCCCAGCAGTGTGTTCCGCTGGTTTAGCTAGTTGGTCTTCTGTTTTGCCCGACCAGCTAAAAAGTGCCCAAAACCTCTAAAATTAAACCAGACCAGCTTGTTGTCCAGATAAGACCAGCATACCACCGTAGTCTGGTTTAATATCTCTCTCTCTCTGCGCATGTGCGAGTGTGGTAGGGTGAGTGAGCGTGCTGGTTAGAGCGAACGTGGATTTTGAGTATTTTGAGTGTGTTTTTCTATTTCTCTTTTTCCTTTTTTCTGGTTTTGGTGTTTTTCTTTTGGTTTAGTTTCACTAGGTATTGAGGCCGCTCGCGGCTTTTTGTCGCGTGTCGGTATGGCTTCTGAGGTTGGGCAGGGAGTCTCGCACCTGTCGATACGTAATGGTTGCAGGTGTGTGCCTGATATTGGCGTGAGCGTGGAGGATGTTCTCGTGGTGGTGGGAGGAATTATAGGTTTTGAAAATGTTCTATCGGCATCGCGTATGAACAAAGCTGTTGTCATGTTTTTAAAAACAGAGCAGTTAGTTGATCAGATGAGTGAGAATGGTTTATGGATTAAGGAAACCTTTGTGCCCGTTACTCCTTTAATGGCTCCGGCTACTAAAGTAAATATTTCCAACGTACCGCCTTTTATCTCAAATGACGCGATTGTCAAAGAGTTAACCCGATACGGTAAAGTTGCGAGTCCTGTTAGGAACATCCCTTTGGGATGTAAAATGCTGATCTTAAACACGTTTTGTCGTTTAGAAGGCAAGTGTTAATGTTTCTGACTTCAACAGAGCGCACATTAGAGATCTCGTTTCGAGTAAGTCATGGAGATGGATCATATATGCTGTATGCAAGTACAGATAATTTAAAGTGCTTTGAATGTGGAAATATAGGCCATAAACGTTTCACCTGTCCTAATAAAAAAGCGGATGTTGAGCAGCAGCTGCCTGTTAATGTTACTGAAGATGGATCAGTTCATCATAATGATACCAGTGATACCGAGGATAATACGGCAAAAACACAGGACAAACAAGTACTTAAGAAACCAAACAAAAGGCCGTTGGAGGAGGTCTACGGGCACAATGAGGTGAGTAAAAGCGATGCTGGTATGGATGTGGAGAGAAGTGAGCAGGCTGAATGCAGTTCTGTGTTTGTCATAAATGATGATGTTGAGGAAGTAAAAGAAAATGAGTTTGTATCTCAGACTGTTATAGAAATAGCTGAGAAATGCTCGGTGGATGATATAGATGGGCTATCTCAGTGTACAGATGATGGACATTGGTCTGAGGGGTCAGAAATATCAAAAATAGATACAGAAGATTTGTACACTGTGGGACAAATTAATGCTTTTCTGGACGAGACAAAAGGTAAAAGCATAGAAGTGAGTGATTTTTTCCCAGATTTGGAAAAGTTTATCTCATCTGTAATGTGGGCAAGGAAAAACTGCAGTAATGATGAGTTATCAGAACAGAAACGTTTTAGGTTGAAGAAACATATAACTGGAATTCGGAAAAAGTTTGAGAAAGGGAAAGGGAAATCAAAAAGAGGAAAATATAACTAATTGCTATGGCTAATATACATCTCTGTCTGATTAGTTTTTTTCTAATCTTCTTCTTTCTTATGGAAACCTTACGTGTGGGATCTTTAAATGTCAATGGGATGAGGGATAAGAGTAAAGCTGATACTGTGATCAATTTTATTAAGTTAAAGAAATTAGATGTTATTTTCTTACAAGAGACTCACAGTGATGCAAACAATGAGGTTGACTGGCGATTGTGGTGGAGGAATGAATGTGTGCTCACACATGGTACTAATCTGAGTGCAGGAACTGCTATTATTTTTTCTCCTTCTATAAAAGCAAAAGTTTTGGAAAAAAGTGAAATCGAACCAGGAAGATGTTTAGCAGTTAAGGTTGATTTAAATGGTCTTGTTTTTATGTTTGTGAGTGTATATGCACCTAACATAGGAGCTGAGAGAATTATTCTTTTTGATAAATTAAAAGGTTTTTAGGAAAGCAGAAAGGTAATTTTTTACTATCTTAGCTGGGGATTGGAATTGTACAATTAATGCTTTGCTTGATAGAAATGGAGAAGAACCCCATTTTCAGTCATCTGCAGTACTTGACAATGTCATTAAAATCTCTAATCTTACTGATATATGGAGAGAAAATAATCCTTTTGTTAAGCAATATACATGGGTAAAGGTTAGTGATGGGAGGATTTCAGCAGCACGATTAGACAGACTGTACATATCAAATAGTATGAAAAGTAGAATTTTTAATACAGCTATTGTCCCCACATCTTTCACTGATCACAAATTAATCACTATTGATTGCAACTTGAACTCTAAGAAAAATAGAAGTGTTTACTGGCATTTTAACGTCAAATTGCTACAAGACAAGGTTTTTTGTGATTTTTTAAACACTTTTGGGAGACATGGAGAAAAGAAAAAACAAGATTTGATAATGTTATTTTATGGTGGGAAATTGGTAAAGCTCACATAAGGGATTTTTGCCAGCAGTACACATCTCACTCTAATTTTTGTTTGAAACAGTCTCTGGAATGGCTTGAAAAGGAAATCCTTGCCATTGAGAAAAACATGATAGGAGATCTTTCTTCCAATGTGCATGAGTGGTCTGAGAAGAAATCAAAATTAAGCTCTATTTTAAATGAAAAGGTTAAAGGAGCTCTTGTTAGAAATAGATTCTTATCTATAAAGGATATGGACAGTCCCACCTCTTTTTTTTCAATCTAGAACGCAAGAGTGTACAAGTTAACCAAATGCATAACCTGAAGGATGACAATGGACAATGTACATCTGTGCCTGTGGAAATGCGCAGGATAGCAGTTAATTTTTATTCACATTTATACTCACCTGAGAACATAGACATGCCGATACAAAATGGATTTCTACAAGATCTTCCTTGTCTAAATGAAGAAGATAAACAAGCATTGGAGTCTGGATTAACTTTCTTGGAATTAAGTGATGCCGTAACGGGTCTTTCGTCGGGTCGTACCCCAGGCATAGATGGACTTCCTGGTGAATTTTATAAACATTTCTGGACAATACTTGGATCTGATTTATTTGAGGTGCTTAAGGAATGCAATCGTATTGGTATTCTACCCAAGAGCTGCCAACGGGCTGTTTTAACATTGCTTCCAAAAAAAGGTGATCTTACCATATTAAAGAACTGGAGACCTTTGGCAATTCTCTGCACTGACTATAAAATTTTATCAAAGTGCCTTGCCAATAGATTGAACAAAATATTGTTCAAAATTATACACAAAGATCAATCATACTGTATAAAAGATAGATGTATTGCTGACAATTTGCACCTAGTACGTGATGTTATTGATTATGCAATGTGTAATAATATTGATGTAGGAATACTGTCAATTGATCAGGAGAAAGCTTTTGATCGTGTTGATCATCAATATCTTTTAAAGTTTTAGAAGCTTTTGGTTTTGGAGAAAATTTTAGAAAAATGATAAAGTTGTTGTACAATAATGCAGTATGTATGGTAAAAATAGCAGGAGGTTTGAGTGTCCCTGTAAAGGTACAGAGGGGTATAAGACAAGGATGCCCTCTTTCTGGTCAGCTTTATAGTTTAGCTATAGAACCTCTTCTATGTAAATTAAGAGTGAGTTTAACGGGTTTGGAGGTAAAAGGTGCTATTTTTAACTGAGTATGTAAAGGTTTCAGCCTATGCTGATGATATTACTGTTGTTTTAAGGGATGTTAAGGATGTTCAGGTTTTAAAAGAGGTTTTATTAAGCTATGTTAAAGCTTCATCTGCAAAAGTTAACTGGGCAAAAGTGATGCATTGTGGTGTGGTTTAGACCACAACACTCCAGCTCTCCCAAGTAATTTAAAATGGGGAAAATCTGGGATTAAATATTTGGGGGTGTTTTTAGGAAGGGAGGATTACAAGAGACAGAATTGGGAGGGCCTGGTGGAGAAGGTGTGTGCTCGGTTGTCTTGCTGGAATTGGTTGCTACCACAGTTATCCTATAGGGGAAGAGTCCTGGTCTGCAACAACCTTGTAGCCTCAATGCTATGGCACAAAATGAACATTCTGGAACCTCCTGAAGATTTGGTTGATTAAATCCAAAAATGCTTAATAGACTTTTTTTGGTCTGGTAACCACTGGATAAAAGCATCACTTTTGTTTCTACCCAGACAAGAAGGTGGACAAGGACTGGTGGATATAAAAAGCAGAATTAAGACTTTTAGACTACAGACAGTAAAAAGATATCTCTACGGAGTGGATGTAAGCTGGTCTGGAATAACCTGTGCCCTCCTTAAAAGAGCAGGAGGGATGGGGCTGGATAGACATTTGTTTCTCCTGGACTTTCAAAATGTTGATCTGACTGGACTAACTTCCTTTTACCATTCAGTGTTCAAAGCCTGGAGGACCTTTAATATCTTGAGAGACAAAACGGATGAGGGAGGTCTCTGGTCAAGGGAAGAACCTCTAATGCACAACTCTATAGTGGACTCAGTGATTTTAAAATCCCCATCTATGAGGAATCTTCTAAAGGCTGCAGGAGTTGTAAAAATTGGACACTTAATAACTTCAGATGGATGGATATCTCCTGAAATGCTAGCTTCCAAGATTGGAATAAGATCAACTCGTTGGACACAAAGACTGTTAAATGAAATCCTTGAGAGCCTATCGATGGATTTTAAACGCAGAGTGGAAGCAACTAATGAAGATATGGATTTAACTTTTCCTGAACTAAGAATAATTCCATCTGTGGGTATTTTTGAAGAAAAGGAGGGATCTTTGTTGACCTTCAAGATACCTTTATTGGACTGTTTCAGTAAAACTGAGAAGAAAGCACTGTACGTTACATGTGTAAAAGTTTCACACTCTCTTTCTTTAGGAGGAGTTAAAGAGTCAAAATGGCAAGAGCTATTTGGATCAGGCTCTTCCCGAAGGGTTGCTGGAGGGCCTTGTACAAGCCTCCCATTGAAAAAAGGACTGGTGATCTTCAGTGGAGAGTTGTGCATGGGTTAATAGCTACAAACAGATACAGAGCACACCTCGATCCCCAGGTTCAGGAGGGATGTCCTTTTTGTGGGATGACTGAAACTGTCTTTCATTTATTCTTCCAATGTGGGAGGCTTGTGCCTTTACTTTCTCAATTGGAAGAATGGTGTACAGTTTTGGGAGAAGTGTTTTCACCTATGTTATTTATTTATGGACCAAAGTATAGCAGAAACAGAAAGCAGATCCACGTTTTGCTTAATTTTTTGTTTGGGCAAGCAAAGATGGGAATTTGGATTTCACGTAAAAGCAAAATAAATAATGCTGGGTCAACTGATGCAATGTTAATTTTAAAAAGTTTAATTAAAACTAGATTAAAGGTGGAATATGCATACTATAACTTGGTTAAAGACCTGGAGACTTTCAATTATATTTGGGGAGTAAACCAGTGCATATGTGAATCTGATTTTGATGGTGTTTTGCAAATGTATGTTTAATTTTGAGGTATTTGTTTTTCTTTCTTTGTTTTTGGTTTTTTGTGCTATTTATTATTGTATGTTTGTATTTATTTATTTAACTATGTGAGTTTTAATTAAATTTTGATTCTTTTGTAATAAAGGAGGTTTAAAAGTCAAGTCTCTCTCTCTCTCTCTCTCTCTCTCTCTCTCTCTCTCTCTCTCTCTCAATTGTAATTGGTTTCTGAGGAGGTGCAGCTCAATAATGAATTTATCTGTAACTGATGCATGATTGTCCTCCCCCAGTAACACCTGCATTTCATCTGTTCTCTGGAAAATGTTGCCTATAATATAGTGGAATAGTCGTGAATATTTTTGTTTTGGGTAATCTTGTGTGTTAAATGATGTTTTAATATGCACAACTCCTCGATTCCAGATGATGTGAACAGTTTCCTCTCTTGAAGTTGTATTAACCAAATATGTTCACTAGATGGCGCACTAAGACCGTGTGATGCACCCGGAAAGCGTTTCTCGATATGAAGCAGAAATGTAATTGTTTTATAACTCTAATCATATATGAATGTGATAAGTATGATCGTGTTTGTTGTTTTAATGGATGTAGTCGTTGTTGGTTTATTGTTTAGTCTATAATAATCTTGTGTAAAGTTTGCAGTCTTTGAACACTGTATAGTTTCGTTTTCCATTGCGGTTAGTGTTGAATCTCCGTGTTCTCGGGGATGATTTTGTGTGTTTAAAGTCTCTGTTCCGCATGTAGTGCGTGTTGGTTGAGTTCAGAGGTTACTTTTGATCGTTACATGTCCCCTCATGGCTGGTGCGGGACTTTGGCAGCCTGAGATCGACCCGCGAGCTCCGTCCAACGCTTTTGATTGGATGGTTTCATAAAAATGTTCGTCTTTTGTTCTGTAACTTTATTTGGCACAACATGAAGCTTAATATTGCACATGAGGGTAAATTGTTGAAATTGATGTGTCAGTACTAATGCAATATTAATAGTCTCCTGATTTGAACTGGGCTCAGTGGTCTGTGATAATAATGAAATGATAATTATTATAATGTCGGTTTATCTTGATATTTGCTTTACTTTGTGTATTTATAACTTTAAACTCCTTGCTTTAATTTTCTATTGTGAAGTACTAATAAACATTTATGTTCAGTACTCATCGCGTTGGTTTAGCTCAGTGGTTACTTCTGAAAACTGAAACTCATCCTTTCATGGTTATCGGGAAACCGGTAACCGGAGATCGAACCCCGGGCACTGTCCAACGTTTTGTTTATTTATTCATTTTCCGTTGCGATACATGCATTGTGCTTTATCGGTTACTCGTAAGCAGTTTTTGAATATTTTGGACAGTACATGGGGGTTAAAGATGTCTAATATTGGGGTCAGTTCATTGTTAAAATCTTCAATGTCCTTTAATCTTCCCGTTAAATCCCTTTTAATGAAACCAATGTGTCAGAATTAAGATTTAACACTAGAGGAAAACTACAAGACTACTTTTTATTGCATTAGAGGCAGATAATTCCTCAATTAAATATTTACAGTGTAATATTAATTAATTAATTTGGACTATATATTAATTATAAACTGTTTCATTCAGATATCAGTTCAGCTGGTGAAAATAACTCTTTCCGAGACTTTTTGAATCTCGTGTAATTTTGTTTGCTGTGACCTTTTACTTTTCATTTAGAGAGAAAACTCCTATAATGAATGTGTAACAGCACTACAAGAGCAGTAGAGAGTGCTCAAACATCATTTTAAAAGTGAAACAGAGACCTGAAGGACACAATGAAACAAAATAAATGTTTTCTATCTGCATTTCTAAAATACATTTGTTTGTCTGTTTCCATTCCGGCGTGTTTTGTTGAAATTGATGTGTCAGTACTAATGCAATATTAATAGTCTCCTGATTTGAACTGGGCTCAGTGGTCTGTGATAATAATGACATGATAATTATTATAATGTCGGTTTATCTTGATATTTGCTTTACCTTGTGTATTTATAACCATTAACTCTTTGCTTTAGTTTTCTATTGTGAAGTACTAATAAACATTTATGTTCAGTAATCATAGAGTTGGTTTAGGTCAGCGGTTACTTCAAATCTCATCCTTTCATGGTTGTCGGGAAACCTGTAACCGGATATCGAACTCCGGGCACTGTCCAACGTTTTTTATTTTTTATTCATTTTCTTTTGCGATACATGCTTTGTGGTTTATCGGTTAATCTTAAACAGTTTATGAATATTGTGGACGGTACATGGGGTCAAATATGGGTAATATTGGGGTTAATTTACCGACCTAAGAACATTAAGGCAGTGATTTGTTTCTGAGGACGTGCAGCTCAAAAACGATTTTTGATGCAACTGATGATTGATTGCATTTGATCTGTTCTCTCTCTCTCGCTCTCTCTCTCTCTCTCTCTCTCTCTCTCTCTCTCTCTCTCTCTCTCTATTTCTCTCTCTCTCTATGTGTGTGTGCGCGCCTGCGCGTTATAGACTGTGCTCGTTCTTAATTGGAACATATCTCTAAAGTCACTAAATATCTTAGGTCACTAAATGGTTTTATAGAGTCACGAGGATTATCCATGAAAATTAAAGATTAGATTTTTGCGAACATGTGTCACTGTTTTCCATCAAAACGATAACTCCCACAATCCATAATCTTATAAATCACCCGTTCAGCTTTATTGGGAGGGATCATATGCGAAAATATATCAGCATTAATACTTACAAAAACATATCCAGTCTCTGATGGGTTACGAGCAGCAGTCATGGCCAAATTTAGACATAGGCTACTAATGTGTGATTTTTGCAACAGCGTTTAAAACACCTTATAACCACTTTAATCTGCTATTTTGGGGGGAATTTTGAGTTTTGGGATTTTTTTGTCTTTGCGAGGGGCTTCTAGTAAAAGGTCATCTGTTCATCTGTGTCTGTATCAGGTATTAATTACAATCATTAATTAACAGTCTCAGTTTTTCGGTATGATTACATCCGGCAGATCGCGAGTTAAACGTGTTGGTACAGTAATTATGTCCCCTGCTCTTATATCCTCGTCCGCCAATACGATGCCTCCCTACCACACACACACACACACACACACACACACACACACACACACACACACACACACACACACACACACACACACACACACACACACACACCCCTCAAAGCGTCGAACACACTGGGAAATCAAAGCGCTCGCCTCCCCTGCTCACTCACTGCCTGTGCTGCGCGTAAAGCGCACAACACAAGAGCTGTGGATGTTCACTCACTTTTAAATCAATGCTTGCAAATAGAGTATTTAAAATAACTTTTAGGCAGTTTTGTGAGCCAGTATTGTTCTGTAAAATGTTTAAAGCTTTGACAACTAAACATGGATCTGCTCACTGAAGGCAGCTGAGAGTGTCTGCCTTGGAGAAAATGGACCGGAGGAGGCGATGGACGTTTGCAGGGCAGTTTGTGTGTCTGCTACTGTGTGCGTGCGCCCTGGATCGGGTATTGGCACAGATTCGGTATTCCATTCCGGAGGAGTTGGAGCACGGTGCTTTTGTTGGAAATATCGCCGAGGACTTGGGCTTGGATGTGGCCAAATTGTCTTCGAGGAGATTCCGGATTGTGTCCGGGGCAAGAAAACAATATTTAGAGGTGAATTTGGAGAACGGGATTTTGTTCGTGAATGAGAAGATCGATCGCGAGGAACTGTGTGAACGAAGTCCCGGTTGTTTCTTGCACTTGCAGGTCGTTATTGAAAACCCTTTGGCACTGTACCGGGTTGAGGTTGAAATCTTGGACGTCAACGATAACGCGCCCAGTTTCCCGTGGAGCGAGTTTAATCTGGAAATTACGGAGTCTGCTGCGCCGGGCTCTCGGTTCCCATTGGAGAGCGCGCAAGATCTGGATGTGGGATTGAACTCTCTCCGTTCCTACCTGCTGAGCACAAATCAGCACTTTGTGCTGGACATTCAAACGCGTAACGACGGGAGCAAATTCGCCGAAATCGTACTGCACTCGCCGTTAGACCGAGAGCAGCAGAAGACGCACGAGATGGTGCTCACGGCCGTGGACGGTGGCTCTCCTTTGCGCTCGGGCACCGCTCAGATTACGGTCACTGTGCTGGATGCCAATGACAACGTGCCGGTGTTTGACCGCTCCGTTTACCGGGTCAGCTTGGTGGAGAACGCACCGAGAGGCACGCTCGTGCTCAAACTGAACGCTACGGATCTGGACGAGGGCGCCAACGGTGATATTACATATTCGTTCAGCGGACACGCGCCTCTGAAGGTGCGGGAGCTGTTCAGCGTGGACTCTCACTCGGGTGAGATTCGGGTGAAGGGGATAGTGGACTACGAAAAGGCCAGCGTGTACGAGCTCTACGTACAGGCGAAAGACAAGGGTCCCTCCGCCGTGGCCGTGCACTGTAAAGTACTGATCGATATTCTGGACGTGAACGACAATGCGCCCGAGGTCATATTAACCTCTGTGTCAACACCTGTTCAGGAGGACGCGCCACCGGGCACGGTGATAGCCGTGATCAGCGTTATGGATCACGACTCTGGTGAGAATGGTGCTGTGGATTGCCAGATTCCCGAAAATGTGCCGTTTCAGCTGCACTCCTCTTTTAAAAACTATTACACACTTGTAACGAGCGAGCTTCTGGACAGAGAGTCCGTGTCGGAGTACAACATCACGCTCACGGCGCGAGATCTGGGCTCGCCGCCGCTGTCCACCAGGAAAACGATTCTGGTTCAAGTGTCTGACATTAATGACAACCCACCGCGCTTCATTCAGCCCTCATACACTGTATATGTGACCGAGAATAACGCCCCGGGCGCATCCATTTGCTCGGTGACCGCATTCGATCCGGACTCTAATCAAAACGCGTATTTGTCCTACTCCATCCTGGAAGATCAGATCCAGGGCATGCCCGTGTCCACTTATGTATCCATTAACTCAGATAACGGCAACATCTACGCGCTGCGCTCTTTCGATTACGAGCTGCTCCGGAACTTTCAGATCCGCGTACAGGCTCAGGACGCCGGTTTCCCGCCGCTCAGCAGCAACGTGACTGTTAATGTTTTTGTTTTGGATCAGAACGACAACGCACCAATCGTCCTGTCCCCACTACTGAAAAACGGCACCGTAGCTAGTGAGATGGTGCCCAGGTCGGTGGACGCTGGGTACCTCGTGACTAAAATTACGGCGCTAGACGCGGACGCGGGGCAAAACTCTCGCCTCTCATATCAGGTGCTCCAGGCGACAGATCCCGGACTACTCAGCGTTGCTCTGTACACCGGCGAGATCAGAACGATCCGCCGTTTCGTGGAAAAAGATGCCATAAGGCAAAGACTTGTCGTACTCGTCAAGGACAACGGGCAGCCGCCGCTCTCGGCCACCGTTTCCATTATTTTGTCGGTGGTGGACAGCGTACCGGAGTCGCTGTCCGATTTCGGTGACCTCTCGCTCAGCCATCAACCCCCTTCTAACCTCGCGCTCTATTTAATCGTGTCACTGAGCACCGTCTCGCTCATCTTCCTCGTGGCCATCATCGTTCTGGCGGCCGTGAAATGCTACAAGGACCGCGACTCTCTCAGCGGTTACGCGCTCTCCTCTCTCGGCGCCGCTTGCTGCAGCTTCGAACCGGAGCCGCCCTCCGAGGTGTTCAAAAAATCCAACATCAACCTGCAGATCTCCAGCGGCGCGAAAGTGCCCACGAACTGCGTGAAGGTAAACAGCAATTCTGGAAATCTGTCTGAAGCTTACCGCTACAAAGTGTGTTTGACGCCAGAATCAGCAAAGAGCGACTTTATGTTTCTCAAGCCTTGCGGTCCCGGTACACCGAGGAATAACGCGGCGAGAGGAGCGGACAATCTGGCGCTGAGCTCACAGAGTCGCTGCTCATCCGCGAACAACGGAGCGACAACACCGAACGAGGTAAAAAAAACATTCTGAATTCTTACATTCCTCTCCATTTTCACTTTATTGAACAAGAACTTGTTAACTGAGTTTGTTAATTTACCCATACATTAATCGGATGCACGGCAGTATGTATATAAAATAAATAAAAACGTGTTAACATATGGAAAAAATAAATACAAATGCGCATGCATGTACATAAATGCAACACAGTACCAAAATGTATTACAAAAATGGCATATGCATTTTCATAAAAACAAGTTGGATTTGAATATGTGCATATGCTCAATTTTGTATAAGTCATTTTCTTAAGGGCGCATCATTAATGCAAAGACTGTCTAATATTGGTGAAAGAGATTCATTGATATTATATCGATTAGTTATACATTCCTATACGAACACTTTCAGAGGACTAATTATGGTGTGAATTATTTTATTTATACCTTTTAAAGTTAATCAATGACCTTGACTGAGAGCGAACGAGCGTCTCGAGACAGCAGCAACATCCTCCAGAGAAACCGAGAACAATGCGCGTCTTTTATCACTCCACAACCCTTCCTTTATGTGTTATTAAAAGAATAAAATCTCTCTGAAATGGGTTATTTTTAGAAATGAAGCCAGAAAAGAATACCATTAAATACCATTTTGGTTCTTTTGATTTAATACAGTTACATTAACTTAAATTAATGCATAATGTCGCATCTGTCGCTTTTTTAGTTCTCTTATTCCTTTCGTATGGAGGCACAGACAGACAACCTTTGTCAACGGTGTTTCAAGGGCAGACACACATACATCAGACTAATTATCCAGTACACAATGGCACACGGACCCAGACTGGTCTTGTCCGTATAGGGGCTGGGAAATGGAAGCATTTGGGAGCCGATGTTGACGTGTCGCGTCTATAGATTCGGTCACTTTCCCCACAGTGGAATGAAAACCAGAACGCGAGGAAGAGGTGTGTGTGTGTGTGTGTGTGTGTGTGTGTGTGTGTGTGTGTGTGTGTGTGTGTGTGTGTGTGTGTGTGTGTGTGTGTGTGTGTGTGTGTGTGTGTGTGTGTGTGTGTGTTTGAGGGAGACAGAGATTCTGCTGATATCCACTAGGTGGACACGTTAGACTGTGAACGTGCTTGCTTCAGATATAGTTCAATAGTCAGGTTGACCTGTTGGAGAGCGAAGTGACACCTTGCCTTGAGTTCAGGGCTGGACTGGTAATCTGGCATACCGGGCATATTCCCGGTGGGCCGACACACTTTGGGGCCAATCAGGGGTGGACTGGCCATCGGGAGAACCGAGCTGGACGGTGAGTCATCCGTGAAACGGGCCGAATGGGCCACGATAAGGTAAAATGAGCCGCAATAAAGGCTCACGTGGTTTTGATGGAGTTAGAGAGGGAAACATAATAAACTCGCCCATTTAGGGAATTATAACCTGTCATGTCCACAGACTCTGTGACCATTGTTTGATTATGAATTGCAAAGGCCCCAGGGCCAATTATCTCCAAAGGCCCCACCTCCCCCTCCCCGCCCCTAGTAGTCAAGGGCCCCTAGGCACTGGCCTCATTGGCCCGGTCGTTAATCCATCCCTGTCTGTGACCCTCAGGACTCAAATAGAAGAATCATAACGAATCTTTTATATATGCTGCCCCTGATTTTGTCTCCACTTGGGCAGGTCAATGGCCAACGCATTTCAAATAAGGCGCAGGGACAAATTATTTCCTTGAGGCTCTAAAAAGAGCTGAAAGAGACGTGGAGCTCTTGTGTTCAGTCGCTTTGTGTGGTGGGGGGGAGAAGAGCTATTGAGGAGATCTTCAACGGGATTTCTTTGGGGAATATATTAAAGCTGAAAAGTTCTTTATAAAGTCACCACAGCTGTCCGCCTGTGCTGGAAAATGCAAACGCACGGCGGTTTCAAAAATAAAACAAGAAATTAAATTGAATTGACTGGCGGCGGACAGTTAAATGCGTTTTCGGAATTAATTTCCTGCCCGCTGTGGGTTCCTTTGAAGAAGTGTCCTCATTATCTGTGGAAGGTATTTTGAAGAAGGCTTCTAATAATAAGC
>NC_068298.1:2771491-2796589 GCF_025860055.1 Xyrauchen texanus
TTTTCCTACTGTTACTTTGACAATCATTTCAGCCATATGTGATAACTGCACACCCTTTGCACATGGTGTGAGCGTATAAATCAACACAGTGGTCCATGTTGAGAAAGTGAACCCACCAAAATTAAATTCGGCATCGACGTCTTTATGATGAAGGAACAGCTGGATCAGGTTTAAACACACATTACTGCCTCATACGGGATGTGAAGTCCATTCATTCTGTGTGTGTACATACAAATATATGAATTAAATATTTTTTCTGAAATAAAACTGCAGTGTTGTGATTTATATTTGACAGGAAATAGAAACGTTTTGTTTAGAGAATTAGCTCATAAAGTCACTGCCGTTCAAACCGGTTGTTTTTTTTTTTTTTTTCATGACATCATCACGTTGCATGCGTGCCTTGCACCCCATCTGCCGGCAGGGTCATCCTCGCCTTGCTCGACCTGGGAGGAGACAGGAGGGCAAAAACAACAACAAAACAGGTGAGGGAAAGGCCAACACGGAGCGACAGAGAGAGAGAGAGAGAGAGAGAGAGAGAGAGAGAGAGAGAGAGAGAGAGAGAGAGAGAGAGAGAGAGAGAGAGAGAGAGAGAGAGAGAGAGAGAGAGAGAGAGAGAGAGAGAGAGAGAGAGAGAGAGAGAGAGAGAGAGAGAGAGAGAGAGAGAGAGAGAGAGAGAGATATAAACTCACACACCAGTTCTCTGATGCACCGTTGTGTGGTTCTTGATCACTCCTCCACCCTCTCAGGCAGACGGCAGCTGCTCCTCTCCGGGCGGATCCGGAGTCAGACCTACGACCCCCGGCGGACAGAACGCCCCTCCGCGTTCCTGGCGACTCGTGGGGACACTCCTCCGCCCCTGGCAGCGGCCCTACCACTCCAGGCGGTCTTCACGAACCCTCCTTGTTTCTTGGGAACGATAGGGCACTTCTACGCCCCTGGCAGTGGCTCCTTCACTCCAGGCGGTCGGGGAGTCAAGTCACCACTCACCTCGTGGACGACGGCCGTTATCCGCATCCGCACGGTCGGGCTACTCTGTCCCCCGGCGGATGGCAGCGGCGCTCCCCTCGGTGGATAGCAGTGTCGAGGACTCCGCGACGAGCATCCCTCCAGGGTTTCGGCACCAATGTAACGCGGGTTAAGGGAAAGGAGGAGGCGAGAACCGGCTTGACAACATAAATAATAGTTTAATAATAAACGTAAACAAAAACACACAAACATAAACACACACACAGAGCATCTGCCTGTTATTCTCGCACTCTCTCGAACTATCCTCACCGGCCACCTTTATCCCTTATGCGCCCCCATCAGGCTGATTGGGGACCGGGCATGCGTTGTTCCAGCCCGGCACTGCCCTCCTCCGCTATACATACGGTTACAGTGAGGCACTTACAATGGAAGTCAATGAGGCATTCTGTAAACGTTAAAATACTCACTTTTTCAAAAGTATAACCACAAGAACAATGGGCATGTTAACATCATTTTTAGTGTGTTAAGATCTCTTACAAACCTTATCTGTGTAAAGTTTCATCAAATTCTCCAACTTTGTTACCTTAACAACATAGCGGCCTATTTAACAACATTACAGCTCAAATAATTCACAAGTTTTAACAGAAGAATTAATGTAAGTGCTTTTGTAAAATTATCAACTTCAAATTTCTGCCTTTAAAACCCTCCAAAAATTGGCCCCATTGACTTCCACTGTAAGTGCCATTTTTGTTTTCTAAAGAAAAGGAGGGAGGTCAAAATAATGTATTTATTTATTTATTTATTGTTGAGTAATCAGCATTATGCCACAAATGCTGTTGACTGAGCTTAACTTGCATTGAACCCATGTACCTTTAATAAATTCTCTAACCGGAGATTATTTGATGTATGGATTCAATATGCTGCCTGTGGGCAGGTAAGGCCAGAGATTATTTAGCAGAGATGGGCCACTTCTATTAAAATGAATGGGAGAAATTGGAATGCCCAACGCATGTAGAAAGGTACAGCTGTGGCCAAAAGTATTGGCAGTGACATAAATTTTGTGTTTCACAAAATGTTCTGCTTCAGTTGTTGTGGTGTTGATTCACATTGTTTCTAGATTATTGTGCAGAGTGATCAGATGCATTTTAAATAATTGCAAAAAGCTTTATTGGCCAAATTTTTTCTCTCACAAAAACGCAAATTTCACAGTTTTTTGACCCTGGCACAAAATGACCAGCTAACATCATTTCACTAATCATATCAGCATCACCTGGGAAGATGTGAACGAGTACTAATCAGGTGAAATCACTCGATCATTCTGATTGGATTATAAGAGCAGACTGATGCTATAAAAGGAGGGAAGAAGTGCTTCCAATCATTGTGTTCTTGTTCGCAAAGGTTACCTCTAAAGAAAGACGTGCAGCCATCATCACTTTGCATCAAAATGGCCTCACATGCAAGGAAATTGCTGCAAAGAATATTGCACCTGAAAGAACCATTTACATCAAGATCATCAAGAACTTCAAGGAGAGAGGTTCAACTGCAGTGAAGAAGGCTTCAGGACGTCCCAGAGTGTCCAGCAAGTGCAGAGCTTGCTCAATATTGGCAGCAGGTTGGTGTGAGCGCATCTGCACGCACAGTGAGGTGAAGGATTTGGACTATGGCCTGGTGTCAAGAAGGGCAGCAAAGAAGCCACATCTCTTTAAGAAAAACATTAAGGTACAGACTGAAACTCTGCAGGAAGTACAAGGATTGGACAGCAGAAGACTGGTGCAAAGATATTTTCTATAATGAAGCCCCCTTTCGACTATTTGGGACATCTGGAGGATCGATAGTCTGGAGAAGAAAAGGTGAACGTTACCATGAGTCCTGTGTCGTGCCAACAGTGAAGCGTCCTTAGACCATCCATGTGTGGGGTTGCTCTTCATCACAGGGAGTG
The DNA here is from genome assembly GCF_025860055.1 of Xyrauchen texanus. Lineage (NCBI taxonomy): Eukaryota > Metazoa > Chordata > Actinopteri > Cypriniformes > Catostomidae > Xyrauchen > Xyrauchen texanus. Next base: position 2,774,397 of record NC_068298.1, read on the forward strand.
GGCTCGCTCACAATCCTGCACAAAAACACTGAATAAAGAATGGTATCAAAACATCCTGCAAGAGCAACTTCTCCCAACGATCCAGGAGCAATTTGATGATGATCCGTGCGTTTTCCAGCATGCCAGAGTGAATTGCAGAGGTTATGAAGAACAATGGTCAACATTGACTCTTTGCATATAGTGAGTGTTTTTGCCAATAAAAGCCTTTAAAAGTCACTAAATGCTTATCATTGTTTTCCAGAATACCATAGAAACATGTGATAAAATAATCTACAAATATTGACACAGCAAACTTTGTAAAACACAAAATTGATGTCACTGCCAATACTTTTGGCCACGGCTGTACAGTTAAAAGAGCCAATCACCTTTTAGATACAGACATCACCTGTCAATCAACTCGAGATTGTGCATGTGCATTAACAATATGAGGGAAATAATCACAATTTATGATTCCAGTATTGTCAAAATTGTATTGCTGATTTTAAATATGTTCTTTGATCGTAATCTTGACCGACCGTTTTTGAGATTTCGATGTTTCTCAATTCAAGTAGATTCAAGCAGCCTCCTGAGAGCGTTTCAAAGATGGCCGACAGTTTGATTGCTTTACAATGGTGAGGACTATATTACTCCATATATTCAGGCCAATCCACTCAAAGCTTATTTTCTTAACTAGTTCTTGCATTGTCGTTGGAAAAAGACATTCTCAGCACGAGGAATTAAAACGATCCAGGCCACTTTCGGAAATGCCAACTTATGCTAATCAGCTTACTTATATCACCCGTTTCCAACCAACAGAGAATAGACTTGCTTCATTGACTAAACAAACACAAATATCCATCATCTCAACTATAAATTTAATTAAAGACCCCCGGTTAAAAATGCCACACCTGGACGCAATCTCTCACGTGCCCTTTCCATTTTAATTTCCCCAGGAAGTGAATTCAGAATGTCAAGTTGAGAGGGGTAATTAGGTTTGCTACGTGTCCTTTCAGATTTCAAATGCTAATGAAGAAACCGTCTCCATGGTGCTAACACACTTCTCTAAATCGAAGTTCATCTCTCTGAGGGCCCGTGAAACGGAGGGACATGTCCCTCTCTAGACTACAGATCACGAATTAGAGGGGCTCATACAGTCATACTTACGCAATGACATCCTTTTGAAAAGAGGCGACGGAAAGATCAAATTTAGGGATCAAACTTAATCAACTTTGCTCATGTTGTACCTGTCCTGACGTTCACCTAGTAGTCAGCAATGAGGCCCCTCCTTTAACTTCATATAAATAAGCAAAGAAAATACAGTGCAAAAGACCACTTAAAGGGATTTTTAGAAGAATATCTCCACTCTGCAGGTCCATATAATGCAAGTAAATGGTGACCAAGATTTTAAGCACATAAAGGCAGCATAAATGTAATCCATAAGAGTGCAGTGGTTTAATCCAAGTCTTCTGAAGAAATCCAATCAGTTTTGGGTGAGAACAGACTAAAATGTAACTCCTTTTACACTATAAATCATGACATCAGCACGACCTTGGCACGATCATGATTTTTAGCGCGATTGCAATTCTTAGTGCTTGAGATATTCTTTTAAAAATCTGTTTGTGTTCATCAGAATAAAATAAGTCAAACACATCTGGGATGGCATGAGGGAGAGTAAATGATGAGAGAAGGTTAGTTTCTAAACTGAAGGGGTTTGTTTCAGCTAGGCACTGGCCTTTAACTTCTAGCCTATAGAACCTCTGCAGTTTGACCTTGTCCTTGCTGTAGTTGTTACTATGGCAACACCAATCCCAGTTGACTCCCTTTGGTTGTTCCTGTTAGGTTCTAAACCCGCTTCTAGATATTATGACATCACAATGGGCTTGACAAAACTGTGTTTTGTTGGAGTTTTGGTGGTGTTGCCGTCTGTAGTTTAATAAGCAGTGGTGTGTCTCTCATTTTCTCTTCTATATGAATTTATTTGTTTGATTAGTTTTATCTATTTTATCTGTTTTAGTGTTTCAACAGCTTGCTCACTTGTCTACTGATTTAAGTTTTGTCTCACTTTTTTGTTATTCTATGATTTTCTGCTCTTTGTGTATTTTTTATTGCAAGTTCTACTTCTTAATGAAACCATTTATATGTTGTTCATATCTATTGCATGTGTGTAGATGAACAGTATAGAGTCAATTGACCCAAGTTTTGGTCATCAGCAGCTGCGATGTGCTTCAGGGGTCACTGTGTCTCATTTATGAGAGGGAGATTGCAAATGGGGATACAAGTAATGAATCAATTATTGACTTGTCAGCCTGGGACCCAAGGATTTAAAGATGAACTTTACCAATTAAACATCAGAGTTATACAATGCCTTTGCAGATTATCATCAAAATGATTCACTATCTACCTCATTATATTTTTAGGATTTGTGGTTTGGTCACAGAGATGTAGAAATGATTGAGTCTAATTTAATATAACTCAGTTTATTAAATGTTATGAAAGTTATGGAGCTATAGAACTTGACATTTCAAATAGATCAGTGTATGTCAAAGCGTGGCCCAATATCCCTCTCTCTCTCTCTCTCTCTCTCTCTCTCTCTCTCTCTCTCTCTCTCTCTCTCTCTATCTCTCTCTCTCTCTCTCTCTCTCTCTCTCTCTCTCTCTCTCTGTGTGTGTAACCCCAAAAATGCTCAATGCATGCATATACATAAAACACAATTAAATTATAAAAAAACAACACATTAAAAGAAATGACAACAAATTTCAAGTCATTTCAAATGTTTTGTTTGTTGTTTTTTTAAACAGTTGAACATTGAAGACAGTTGTGAAGGGACATTATCTAAGAAACAGAAAATAATCATCAGTTGATATTTTCTGCATTCATTTACAGTTTTGAAATGGGTAGTTAGTTAAAACACCACTAGAGGTCGCCTGCATCACATGTCAACTAACACAAGGTCTTTAATGCAACTCTAGCCTCAGTAGACAACAGTAAGTTATTAGAACTTATTTATGGTTATGCAAAACATCTACATAAAACCAGAAACCAACAGAAATTCTGTAACTATAAATGGTTTTTGGGGATATTTATATGCTTTGAGTAAAACTTTAAATCATACTTATTCACCTTTTATTCTACAGTATTGTTTTTCTGATCTTTTAATGCATTTAATTCAGCTTATATGAGGGCATAGACGGCGCTGGTTCAAAATAATAAGACTAAATATTAATGATTGTCTGTTTATTTCCAAAGCATCCTGTATCTGGGCATATTTGCCCTTGAGGTCTTGAGGTTAAACTTAAGCATGTGAGCACATTTCAGAGGAAAGCAGAGATGGGTAGAGTAGCCAAAAACTGTTCTTTCCCATTCGGAAACACTCCTGGTTCTCCCGATGGCCAGTCCGCCCCTGCATTTAACATATATTACATTATTATTATTATTATTATTAATGGAAATTCTGTCATCATTCACCATCATGTTGTTCCAAAGCCGTGTGACTTTCTTTCTTCCATGCAACACAATAAGGAGATTTTAGCAGTGGCAGAGCTAGGGGGTGGCCATGGCCACCATGGACCGAAGCCTAACAACCCCATTGGCCAATTGCACCCCCTTGCAATTGCAGTTTAGTCATTTTTTTTGGTCATTTTTTGGCACAATTTAGTTCTTTAGAGGTGAAATCATCTCTGTACAAATGTACAAACTTAACATGTGCGCACACCAAGGTCACCAAACCTTTCCGGGTGTCACTGTATCCACTCACTCCACCCCCTCCCCTCGTGCCTCCATAGTCCGATGATATAAAAATGCTTCCTGAACATTTCGCTTGCTCCTGTCTGGCCACCACTTTGAAAAAATCCTGGATTTTAGACAGAATGTTAGCCTTGGTCACCATTTACTTTCAGTGAATGTGTTTTATATATTTATATATATATATTGAAAGTGAATGGTGACTGAGACTGTCAGTCCCTATCGTTCTGTATAACAGCTTTTGTGACCCAACCCAACATGTCAGCTCATATTGACAATGTGCTGGGTTCATTTAAAATTGTTTGAATTTATTTCTCCAGCAAAATCTGTATATAGAGATTTTTCTGTAAGATAAATAACAAATGTATTGTAATTTATACAGTATATGATAAGATTTGATAAGAATGAAATATACACACAAACAGTTTAGATGAAGTAAAATTGTGAGAAATTCATTAAGATCCTCAAAGTAATTATACATAATTCATAAAACCAACAAAAGAGACATGTCACACTCTCAAAGCTGACAGTACTCTGTATTCACATTGCCAGATTGTCTCATAATGGCAAATGTTGGTACAACCAATTTAAATAAAGTTTGTTTAAACTTGTTTAAAGGAATGGTAAATGAAATCCTACTTTTTCTAAGGACTTTTCAGTGAATCTTAGTGTGTGTGTGTCCAGATGCACCAAGGATCCAGCTGATTACTGGCAATTTGAGGATTGTTCATTATCTGCTACATTGCACTGTCACTTCTGGTACAAATTCATTGATTTTATTTTTGTGCTATGTTTTGATTTTACTTACTAATACACTGTAATGTTTGTCCACATGTATTAGAACTATACGGAGCCCCAGGGTTCAGGAGAATTTGGTGGAAAACAACATAAAACTGAATTGGAAAAGCTACAAAACAACAGACCACAACCCCCCTCAGCTCAACTGGTTGATTTCTCCACCAGTTTCAAAGGTGAAATCATGACCTCATCGTGATAGTAACCCCAATAGACAAGATAGACTCATAGTGAAATGCTATTTTTAGTTTTTCAAGTCCTCCTGGGGGGCTCAGATGAACGGTTTGTGAATAATTGGTTGATATTGTGTATGTATTAAGATTAAGATTCAACTTCATTGTCATTCTGCAGAGCACAGGTACAGGTGTATATCCCAACTTAGCTGGGGTCAAAGCGCAGGGTCAGCCATGAAACAGCACCCCTGGAGCAGATAGGGTCAAGGGCCTTTCTCAAGGGCCCAACAGTGTTATCTTGACAATGCTGGAGCTTGAATCAGTAACCCAGAGCCTAACCGCTGAGCTACCATTGGGTATGTACATCTGAATACATTAAAAAGAGTGTTTTAGAATCAATAGTGGCATGCACTTTATTTGTAATTAAGTTTCCAACCCCATTTTATTTGCAGATGTAACAATTGATTTTGTATTTCTTCAGAAAGTTTTCATTTGCGGATATTTCTCAGTAATCTTCAAGCTTATATGTCAGGATTGTAGGCCAACACTGATGCCCTCAAGTCCCAAATGTCTCTATGTTCTCTTCTTTCCATTGAATGACTGCACAACAAGAACTCATTGTGTTTTCTTAATGCAGTTATTCTGTAACATTTCTCTGCCTGCATTTGTGCTCTTAAGCAGACAAACTGAATTCTTTAAGCATGCGTGCTCTGCCTGGGAGAAAACAAACCAGACCCTCTTTACTCATGATTATCAGCTGATATATTTGTACTGTATATATATATATATATGTGTGTGTGTGTGTGTGTGTGTGTGTGTGTGTGTGTGTGTGTGTATATATATATATATATATATAAATAATCTCACCGACAATAGTGAGTGAGTAGAGCCGCTGCTCCTTTGCGTCGAAAGGAGCCAGTTGAGGTGGTTTGGGCATCTGGTAAGGATGCCCCCTGGCCGCCTCCCTAGGGAGGTGTTTCAGGCACGTCCAGCTGAGAGGAAACCTCGGGGAAGACCCAGGACTAGATGGAGTGATTACATCTCCACACTGGCCTGCGAACACCTCGGGGTCCCCCAGTCAGAGTTGGTTAATGTGGCTCGGGATAAGGAAGTTTGGGGCACCCTGCTGGAGCAGCTGTGCCCGCTACCCGACTTCGGATAAGCGGTTGAAGATGGATGGATGGATGGACACTGTTATGATTATTATCATATAAATATAGAGAGAAAGATATGACCAATCTACGTACAGTATATCAACTGTAGTGTCCAAGTGGCTTTTTGTGCTCTGAAATCTTTGTTTGCATGATTGTCAGTTGTGTGGATATGGGTGTGGGGCAGTGGGTGAGAGCGTGCTTTTGTTTGGATGGGTTACTGGGTAAAGATGAGGTCATATCTGCAGATGAGGTTATGCAGATTCATCAGTGTAATTTTATGTCTTTTAGATTAAAACTCAAATTATTGTCTCAAACTCTCTGATGCTAAATCTGTGTCTATTTCTCTCTTCTTCTGTTAGTACTGCAACATAATAAACTGTCCTGGCTGGATTACTGCCTGGTTTTGGTTCTGTAAAGTGATGTGGATCAGAGATAGAGCCTCTCTTTTCGTCTTGACTCAGATTTCTCTCTCCCCTGCCTTACAGCATTTAGAGACTGCACACACACACACACACACACACACCGCCTGTCCAGGCTGCTGCAGAGGACACATACAAGGCCTCTTGGCGACCGAATATGAAAGACAGAAGGTGGTGCATTGTTTAAGGGGGTAAAAAGTCATAATTATGGAGTGATATAAATTAGGATGTGAAAATTAAAAAGTATCAATAAAAATCAGAGTACTGGGTTACTTGGGCTTCTTTGCTGCCCCCTCCTCTGGAGACCGGAGCATTCAGCACCATAGACAGCGACCCGCCTCTCCGAAAATCCGTTGCCACGGTAACCGACAGCAGGTTGGGAGGGGGTGCATGATACAGGTCGCAGGGTGTAAATTGATGCACAGCTCGCCAGATCCGGGCATCGTAGTAAATGAGGACCAAACCGAGCCAATGAAATACACATAAAGAACAATGCTAAAATGTATATTACTCTATGATGTCTTTATTAACATGCATGCTGGTGAAGATGACAGTACTAATATTAAAGAGGGAATAATACATATTTTTAACAAGCTGAAAGATTTGACTGTAACAGAGGTTGTCAGGAGCTTCGAAACTCTTCACTCTAGTGTCGCGTGCGTGCAAGGCTCATGTTTCCCAGACCAGCACAGATCTGGCAATGCTCACACAAATGTGAACATGGAGGGAGGGAACACAAGAGGGGTGGGTGGGACGAGTTTGTCACGTGATCTGTGTAACTAAACCACACGGTGTCACTGTTCACCATACAATCAGACAGAAAACAGACTTGAACATAACGTCTGACTCATTTACTCGCTTAAACGATGATACAACGATTTGATTTAAATGTTGATTGAAAACAACAACAAATGAAACGTAAAAAACAATAATAATAATAATAATAATAATAGTAATGCCAAAGAGGCCTAACACTCAAACAAACTGAATGGTAGCCTACTACCTACTTTTTAGTTTTTCATAATAATAATAATAATAATAATAATAATAATAATAATAATAATAATTTTACTACATATTATTTATCCGCTATTTATTAATGTATTTCTCTATTTTCTGAAAAGCTGATTTGGAACAATATGTATTCTAAAAAAAGAGCAATACAAATAAACTTTAATGAAAACCAAAACTGAAATAACAACAACAATGAGACATAACACTAGTCTAAATATCCCTTGCCTAGAGGCCTATCAATGAAATGTACAGAAGATGGGAGAGTGATGCACACTTTTTAATTTTTTTCTCAAGCTTGTGTAAATGCATTTTGTGGTTGAAAGAATCTTTCTTTTTCACATTAACTGTACACAAGTCTGGTACAAATATTTGGTGATTTTTGTGAATACAAAGCATACTTCTCGTTATCTACCTGCAAAGAAGGGAAGTGAAAAGTGAGGGTGCACGTTGTAACATGACCATTTGACATCTTAAAAGCCTCTAAAAAATGTATATATATGTGTGTGTGTGTGTGTATGTATATATATATATATGCAACTTTGTCATATAACATAATGGCAATAAACATCCATTAACTAATTTTGGTGCATTACAGTGAACACACAACAAAGCCACAACACAATACAGGCAAATAGATAAAGACACTAATAGCAGGTTCTAATAGGGGCAGGTTGTAATCTAGTCACTTTTACAGACTTTGCAAGTATTACAAGTCTATGCAAGATATTAACTAACAGTTTGAAGGTTAAAATGATTGCATCGTTTTAAATGGACTTTCATGTGAATTTTTACTTTTGCTATGGTTAAATCAAATTTAACAAAACTTTAATTAAGTGATATCTCCTTTGTTTCGGCGTCTCCATTACAGGTCTCATGTATGATGCAGTTCTGCAGTGTGACTCTAAGTGGCGCTATAATATTAGGAATCACGCACATGCGTGTTGAGCACAATCACCTCGGAGAGTCAGTGTCAGACATTGCTTTGGCGTTTAACAATGAGCCACCACGACCGACGGAAATGCGATTTTAAATCGTTCAGTTAATTTGCGTTCTGGAATAACATAAATGAGTCGGTTGCACGTGCTTAAAGTATTTCCAATGGTGTTCAGAGGAAGCATGGCAAGAGGAAAGTCGAGAGCATGGATCAGCAAGATATTTTCTCTTATTTGTCTGTTGTTTTATTCCGAAGGACGCGCCGCCCAGATCAACTATTCCGTTCAAGAGGAATCTAAAATTGGAGTTACTGCAGGGAATATTGCAAAAGATTTAGGAATTGATGCGACTTCATTGAACAACCGGAATCTGCGTATAGTTGCGGGGATAAAGCAAGAGCTCTTTCGGGTAAATCACGATGACGGCGCTTTGTTTGTGAACCAGAGGATAGACAGAGAGGAGCTGTGTGCTAAAACCAACCCTTGTCTCATTCACCTGAAAGCAGTCATCGAAAATCCACTGGAGATGCATAAGATATCAGTTGACATTATCGATGTCAATGATAATCCACCTGGTTTCCTGGATGAAAAATATAATTTGGAAATACTTGAATCTGCCACGACAGGAGCTCGATTTCAGTTAGAAACCGCCCACGACCCAGATATAGGCACAAACGACTTGCAGTCCTATAAACTGAGCCCAAATCTATATTTTCGCTTAGAAACAGAGGACTTGGGGGATGAAGGTAAGATTCCCTTCCTCATTCTACAAAAACCTCTTGACAGAGAAAATAATGCAAGGCATAATCTAATATTAACCGCGACTGACGGTGGCAAGCCGCAGAAATCAACTACTTTAAATATTACTATTGTTGTGTCAGATGTTAATGATAACGCCCCCATTTGTAACAAGCAAAAATACACAGTCTTGGTGAAAGAAGATGCTCCGGAGGGCACATTTCTATTGCGCGTCAATGCTTCAGATTCAGACGAGGGAGTCAACGGGCAAATAGAATACTCGTTACGGAACAAATTTAGGAACGGAGCATCTGAGGTTTTCGATTTAGATGCTTTGACGGGGGAGTTAAAGATAAAAGCTGAGCTAAATTTCGAGGAAAGTCAGGTTTATGAGCTTAAAATATTGGCTGCGGATAAAGGCGCCGTGTCCCTCTCTACCCAGTGTAATGTGCTTGTTAAAGTTGAGGATGTTAACGACAACCGGCCTGAGATTGAAGTCACCTCACTATATAGCCCCATTCCTGAGGATGCGCCTCCTGGGACAGTCGTAGCTTTGATGGGAGTTACTGACCTGGACTCAGGTATGAACGGGAAGATAATTTGCTCTCTCCCTAAGGACATCCCCTTTGACCTAAAGCCGTCCTCTGATGGCAACTTTTATTCTTTGCTAACAAAGGAATACCTCGACAAAGAATCGAAATCGTTTTATGACGTTACAATAACAGCCAAAGATTTAGGGAATCCACCACTGTCATCTACAAGACTGATTCATGTCGAGGTCACAGATGTTAACGACAACAGTCCTGTATTTATTCAAAACCCCTACACCTTCTACGTAGTTGAAAACAACAAACCAGGAATCGCCGTTTTCTCGTTACATGCAGATGATTTAGACGGAGGTGAAAACGCACGAGTCTCCTACTCAATTGACCGCGCGCATTCAGACCAAAGCATGACATCTTTCCTGAACATTAATGAGATAAATGGCACCGTTTACTCATTGAAGAGCTTTGACTTCGAGTCTCAGAAAACATTCAAGTTCTTTGTCGTGGCCAAAGACTCTGGAAGTCCGTCTCTGAGCAGTAACGTGACCGTGAACGTGTTTATTCTGGATCAGAACGACAATGTTCCGGTGATCTTATATCCGGTCAGTGCTAACGGTTCTGCTGAGGGTGTGGAGGAGATTCCCCGCAATGTGAACGCGGGTCATTTGGTGACTAAAGTCCGAGCCTATGACGCAGATATCGGATACAACGGCTGGTTATTATTTTCACTGCAGGAAGTTAGTGAGCACAGTCTCTTTGGTTTGGACCGCTATACAGGACAGATAAGGACCCTTCGCTCATTCACAGAAACAGACGAGGCCCAGCATAAACTGGTCATACTGGTCAAAGACAATGGGAACGTGTCGCTCTCAGCAACAGCGACTGTGATTGTCAAAGTTGTGGAGCCCAAAGAGGCTTTTGCAGCTTCTGATGTGAAAAACGCAGTAAAAGACGAGGAGGAAAACCACGTGACATTTTATTTGATCCTCACTTTGGGCTCGGTTTCAGTGCTTTTTTTCATCAGTATCATCGTGTTGATTGTAATGCAGTGCTCCAAATCTACAGACTGTTCATCCAAGTATTTACAAGAGGCAAATTACGACGGGACTCTGTGTCACAGCATCCAGTACAGATCTGGAGACAAACGGTACATGTTAGTTGGACCCAGAATGAGTCTCGGTTCTACTATAGTCCCGGGCAGTAATGGGAATACTCTAGTGATACCAGATCGCAGGAGCAGGAGAGATTCTGGAGAGGTAAGGTGCATATTTACTATTAGCTGAATGTTGGGTTGTCATTGTCTTCTTTTAATGTGTCGAAGAACACTTATCGAGGAGCTGTTCGAGGTGCTGAAATGCTAAGTATATTAATTTACATGTATGCATTTGGCAGACACTTTTATCGAAAGAAACTTCCAGTGCATTCAGGTTATACATTTTATCAGTATGTTTGTTTGTCTGTGAATTGATCCCAGGACGTTGGCGCCATGCTTAACCGGTTGAGCCATACCAAATGAACAGACATCATTTAAAGGGATAGTTCAACCAAAAATGATACTGTTATTATCATTTACTCTCCCTCATGCCATCCCATATGTGTATGACTTTCTTTCTTCCGCAGAACACAAATGAATATTTTTGCAGAATATCTCAGCTCTGTAGGTCCTTGCAATGCAAGTGAATGGAGGCCAGAAATCTATAGGTCCAAATATCACAAAGGCCTCATAAACGTTATACAGAGGTGTAATAAATGCTTCAAAAGTGATCCAATTGGTTTTGGGTGAGAACAAACCAAAATATAACTTCTTTTAAATTCTCTTGATACAATCATGGTTTCAAGCTTGATTAAACTTCCTAGTGCTGGGCAAAGGCAGAGCACTTGATGGAGCTATTGGAAGTGTAATTACCAAGGAGACAACTGTCAAGATTCACAGCGACAAAGGAATTACATGTTGGTCTGTTCAAGACATTGATTAAACCACTAGACACATATGGATTCATTTTATGATGTTTTATGTGATATTTTGAGTTTTGGCCACCATTCACTTGCATTGTATGGACCTACAGAGCTGAGATATTCTTCTAAAAATCTTAGTTTGTCTTCAGCTCAAGACAGGAGGTCATGCACATCTTGGATGGCTTGAGGGTGATGAGTTTTTGGTGTACTATCCCTATAAGGCTCCTTTGGAATCAAACCCATGATCTTAGCATAGTTTGCGCCACGTGTTGCAAGTTGAGCAACAGGAACTTAATCGTTCTAGACCTAAAAACAGGAAACCCTAATGCTTCCTATAACCAATAGCATCAATGATATGCGTCATTGACTGCTATATTCTCAGTTAACCTCATGATGTCAGTATTACACCAGGACACTTTATGAATCACAGCTCCTCGCCTTAAAGATGATTTGCGTCACGCAGCGTGCACCTCTCCTCCAAAAGCACAACGATAGTTGCGTGGTCTGGTTAAAGATGCATGGTAGTCGATGTGGTTTATGTTGATCAGTTTAATTATAATGAAACATTTTACGGAGGATTTGATTGTGACGAAATCGGAAATTCCCCAATCTGTCTTGCGGTTTTAAGCATTTGATTCATGATGGAACACCGAGGACAAAGGCGCAGATGGGAGTACTGGTGGATTTCTTTGTGTTTCTCTATTCTGCTATTCTTCGGACAGCAGGTTTCAGCTCAGATAAAATACACGATTCCAGAGGAGGTAAAAGAGGGAACCGTCGTGGGAAATATCGCTAAGGATTTGGGCCTTGAAATCAGTTCTTTGGAGGACAGACGATTCCGTATCGTTTCTGGATCTAGTGACGATTTATTTAAGGTAAATCAGAATGGCGTTTTGCATGTTCATAGAAACATCGACCGAGAGGCGCTGTGTAGAAGTAATAGCGCGTGCCCGATAAACCTGAAGATTGTCGTTGAAAATCCTCTAGAAATACATTATATTGGAGTGGAAGTGACGGATATAAATGACAATTCACCCACTTTTAGAGAACATGAGAAACGATTGGAGATTTCAGAATCGACAGCTCGAGGGACGCGCTTTCAGCTTAAGGCTGCGCGCGACCCGGATGCAGGAGTCAATTCTATTCGTTCATACAAATTAACACAAAATGAAAACTTTGATCTGGAAGTGAGAGATCAGGGAGAAGATAAACTGCCATTTTTGGTTTTGCAAAAGCCTCTTGACCGCGAGATCAATGATGAATATCATTTACTTTTAACAGCAATCGACGGTGGGAATCCACAAAGATCAGGGACACTCAATATTACAATTAATGTTCTTGATATCAATGACAATAGACCTGTTTTTGGTCAAGATATGTATTCTACCACGTTAGAAGAAAATATTCAAATCGGAACACTGGTCGTTCAGGTACAAGCAAGTGATCGAGATCACGGCCTAAATGGAGAGGTCACTTACATGTTTGGCAGCGATCAGAACCCAAGAGTCTATGAACTATTTAGTTTGGATAAAGTGACAGGTGACATTCGTGTTAAAGGCAATGTGGACTTTGAGGAGAATTCAGTTTACAAACTTGATGTTCAAGCATCTGATGATGGTCAGCCGCCTATGACAACCGATTGTAGAGTAGTCATACACATTTTGGACACGAACGATAATAAACCCGACATCGATGTGACGTCACTATCGAACGTTGTACCCGAAGATTCTAAACCGGGTACTGTGATCTCTCTCGTTAGTGTTGCTGACAGAGACAGTGGTGTTAACGGCAAGGTTGTGTGCTCTCTTTCAGAAAACGTCCCATTTGAATTAAAACCCTCGGTTCAGGAAAACATGTACTCTTTAGTGACTAAAGGGCGCCTGGACCGTGAAATCATCTCACATTATGACATCACAATAACAGCGACTGATTTGGGTCAGCCTCCACTGTCCTCTTATAAAACTCTGAGCGTGCAGGTATCAGATTTTAATGACAATCCACCTGAATTTACCCTGAATCCCATCGAATTATATATAAGAGAAAACAACGCTGCAGGTGCGTCCATTCTCACTCTGAGTGCTTTTGACCAAGACATAAATGAAAACTCTATGATTTCATATCAAATCATTAAAGGGAATGGGACAAAAAGTGACATGACACCTTTCCTAAATATTCATTCTGAGACAGGCGCAGTTTATGCGCTGAAAAGTTTTGATTTTGAGACAGACAAAAAGTTTCAGTTCCACGTGCTCGCTACCGACTCTGGAAGTCCGTCTCTGAGCAGTAACGTGACAGTGAACGTGTTTATTCTGGATCAGAACGACAATGTTCCGGTGATCTTATATCCGGTCAGTGCTAACGGTTCTGCTGAGGGTGTGGAGGAGATTCCCCGCAATGTGAACGCGGGTCATTTGGTGACTAAAGTCCGAGCCTATGACGCAGATATCGGATACAACGGCTGGTTATTATTTTCACTGCAGGAAGTTAGTGAGCACAGTCTCTTTGGTTTGGACCGCTATACAGGACAGATAAGGACCCTTCGCTCATTCACAGAAACAGACGAGGCCCAGCATAAACTGGTCATACTGGTCAAAGACAATGGGAACGTGTCGCTCTCAGCAACAGCGACTGTGATTGTCAAAGTTGTGGAGCCCAAAGAGGCTTTTGCAGCTTCTGATGTGAAAAACGCAGTAAAAGACGAGGAGGAAAACCACGTGACATTTTATTTGATCCTCACTTTGGGCTCGGTTTCAGTGCTTTTTCTCATCAGTATCATCGTGTTGATTGTAATGCAGTGCTCCAAATCTACAGACTGTTCATCCAAGTATTTACAAGAGGCAAATTACGACGGGACTCTGTGTCACAGCATCCAGTACAGATCTGGAGACAAACGGTACATGTTAGTTGGACCCAGAATGAGTCTCGGTTCTACTATAGTCCCGGGCAGTAATGGGAATACTCTAGTGATACCAGATCGCAGGAGCAGGAGAGATTCTGGAGAGGTAAGGTGCATTTTATATATATTTTTAAGATGTTTTAATTAGCTAATTTTGTTGTACTCATTTTGCCTCTGGTAAAACAATCATATTGATTGACAAGATCTCCATTGTTTATTCACTCTGTCTGTCTGCAATATCCTTACGTAGTCTCAAGTTGATTGATTGATTGATTTATTTGTCCTCGAGAGGAAATTTGTTTCCACCATAGGTGCGTACATAATACAGACACACATGTATAACATATTAGAAACATCAACATATAAACATCTACAAAAAAAAAAAAAAAAACAGAGACAGAGACAGAGAGCATACCTGACGTATCAAAGGCTGATTTCCTATGTATTTAGAGCTCGTATAGATACAGGAACAAAACTCTTACTGAACTTGGCCTTCCTACACATCGGTAACCTAGGATAAAATACTTGTAAAGTGGGTGTTCTGAGTCATTTAAGATTTTTTGTGCCTTTCGCAACGTGAATGTCGAGACACTATCCGATAAATTGGGGGTAGGGATACCAATAATTTTACTTGCTAAATGAGTTATCTTTAAGAATTAAAGTTCAAGTGACAAAATGCCATTAAGATATATATATTTTTCATAAGTGCGAATTCAGAGTCCTTATAATCATATATCATCAAATTGTTCATTTTCAAATATGTTACTACACGACATGACCTCATAATGCCTAATGAATACGCAACTGTCAAGACGCTTTTACATTTGCCGGGAAAACTTTTAAAATGTTTCGGCCTTATTCAACAGAAATGAAGTATGGCTCTGTTCGGAATGACAGTCTATTATCATAGTGGTCTTACTATTGCTACATATATGCATGCGTCAAACGCGTCCGTACACCTGAAGCAAAAATAAATACAAAATCAAACACAAAAGTTCGCACATAAAAACCTTATTTTTACGGTTTGTGTAATCATTTTTTCGCGGGGAGCTGTTCAGGGTGGTGGCGCTGAAATGTGCTGTCGGGCAATTTTGATTGGACGGTGTGGAGTTACGGTATTTGTATTTGATTGGACAGTGTGTGTGTGTGTGTGTGTGTGTGTGTGTGCGCGCGCGCTACATATCCTGTAGTTTTAGTGATTAAATAAGTGTTATCTATTATGTTTTGTGTTGTGATTTAAATGTATCTTTGTATAATCAGCCCATGTCTGCGAGAAGGATTTAACATTAGCTCGCTGCATTTCTGCTACAGTTAAAGTGGATAAAAAATGTCTTAAAGTCTTCAGACCCTGCTGTAGACCTCATGGTGTCAGTATTTCACAAGAAAACTGATTTGGTCACGGACCTCCTTGTTTGCGTCACGATGGTTTTTAACCCAGGCTGGATTGCACTGACTGGTCTGTGAGCCTGAGGTCGATACAAGGGATTATTTGCGTGATATTCGATCAAGAGATGTTCTCATATTCTTCTCGGAAGCATTTTAAGAGGTTCATGCGGTGATCGTACTAAGAGCAATTGCAGCCTACTTTAATTCCTTAGACGATGCGTTTTAGTATGGATGCCGGAGAACAAAGGCGCAGATGGGAGTACTGGTGGTTTGCTCTGTGTTTCTTTTTGCTGCTGTGTTTTGGACGGCAGGTTTCAGCTCAGATAAGATACACTATTCAAGAAGAGGTGAAAGAGGGAGCTATTGTGGGGAATATTGCTAAGGATTTGAGTCTTGATGTCAAGACATTGGTGGACAGACGATTCCGTATCGTCTCCGGATCAAATGACGCCCTTTTTCAGGTAAACCAGAACAATGGCATCTTGTATGTGCACAAACGAATCGACAGAGAGGAACTTTGTGATGGTATTGTTGCTTGTTTGATAAGTCTAAAAACCGTGGTTGAAAATCCACTTGAAGTTCATTATGTGGAAGTTGAAATCACTGACGTAAATGACCATGCACCCGGTTTTGCTGATAAAGATGTGGTGTTAGAAATAGCAGAATCAACCCCACCGGGTGAGGACATTCCGTTGCAGGAAGCACAGGACCCCGATTTTGGCCTGAATTCTGTTCGCTTTTATAAACTGAGTCAAACCGAGAATTTTGAACTTGAGCTTCGCGAGAACGGGGGAGACAAAAAAGTCCCAATCTTGAAATTACGTAAAATGCTTGATAGGGAGCGTCAGATAAAACACAGTCTAACACTGACTGCGATTGACGGTGGGAATCCACCACGATCAGGGAGTGTAATTATTAACGTCACAGTTCTGGACGACAATGACAACAGGCCTAAATTTAGCCAAGAGGTTTACTCTATTACCTTGCAAGAAAACGCTCATGTTGATACTCTTGTCATTCAATTGAATGCCACTGATTTAGATGAAGGCCAGAATGCCGAAATTATTTATTCGTTTATTAAAAATATCGAAAGACTAGTTTACAACACTTTTAATTTGAACAATACTACAGGGGAAATCCGAGTGAAAAGCAATGTTGATTTTGAGAAAAACGATGTTTACAGAGTTGGTGTTATAGCGGCAGATAAAGGGCAACCACCGAAGACAAGCAACTGTAGAATTATCATTAAAGTGATTGACGTAAATGACAATAGACCAGAGATAGACGTTACTTCGCTGTCTGATGTCGTTCCTGAAGATGCTAAACCTGGGACGGTGATTGCGCTTGTTAGCATAACCGATAAAGATTCGGACGTCAATGGCAAAGTTGTTTGTAGAATATCTAACAATGTGCCTTTTGAACTGAAGCCGTCTTTTAAAGAAAATATGTACTCTCTTGTGACAAGCGCAAAGCTAGATAGAGAGCTTGTGTCTCATTATGATGTCACAATAAGATCCACAGATCTTGGTCAACCGCCTCTGTCCTCGGTCAAAACACTGACAGTGCAGATATCAGACGTGAACGATAACGTGCCTGAATTCCCTCGCAATCCGTTAGAACTTTATCTAATGGAAAATAATCCCCCAGGCGCATCAATTTACTCTGTTAGCGCCATCGACAAAGACCTGAATGAAAATGCTGCGATAACTTATCAAATAATTAGAGAAGATGGAGGAAAAAGTCACATTGCACAATTCCTCAATGTCAATTCGGATAATGGAAATATATATGCGCTTAAAAGTTTTGACTATGAAACGGTAAAAAAGTTTCAGTTCCACGTGCTCGCTACCGACTCTGGAAGTCCGTCTCTGAGCAGTAACGTGACAGTGAACGTGTTTATTCTGGATCAGAACGACAATGTTCCGGTGATCTTATATCCGGTCAGTGCTAACGGTTCTGCTGAGGGTGTGGAGGAGATTCCCCGCAATGTGAACGCGGGTCATTTGGTGACTAAAGTCCGAGCCTATGACGCAGATATCGGATACAACGGCTGGTTATTATTTTCACTGCAGGAAGTTAGTGAGCACAGTCTCTTTGGTTTGGACCGCTATACAGGACAGATAAGGACCCTTCGCTCATTCACAGAAACAGACGAGGCCCAGCATAAACTGGTCATACTGGTCAAAGACAATGGGAACGTGTCGCTCTCAGCAACAGCGACTGTGATTGTCAAAGTTGTGGAGCCCAAAGAGGCTTTTGCAGCTTCTGATGTGAAAAACGCAGTAAAAGACGAGGAGGAAAACCACGTGACATTTTATTTGATCCTCACTTTGGGCTCGGTTTCAGTGCTTTTTCTCATCAGTATCATCGTGTTGATTGTAATGCAGTGCTCCAAATCTACAGACTGTTCATCCAAGTATTTACAAGAGGCAAATTACGACGGGACTCTGTGTCACAGCATCCAGTACAGATCTGGAGACAAACGGTACATGTTAGTTGGACCCAGAATGAGTCTCGGTTCTACTATAGTCCCGGGCAGTAATGGGAATACTCTAGTGATACCAGATCGCAGGAGCAGGAGAGATTCTGGAGAGGTAAGCTGAATTTTTACTGTTGAATATGTGCGTAAGGCTGACATTTTTCTTTTTGTAAAATGACTGAGAATGTCATGAAAAATGCGCGTTGTCTTATTGATGAGCTGTCCGAGGTGCTGAAATTAAAGATAGGCTATAGACTATGCATTTGGCAGACGCTTTTAACCAAGAAATTTGCAGTGCATTCAAAGTATGAATTTTATCATTATGTTTGTGTGTTTGTGAATCGAGCCCATGATGGTATTGCTCGCGCCACGCTTGCTTACCCAGTTGAGCCACAGTAACACTGTAAACGCATTGTGTAAAATACCTACTATGTTCTGAGTTCCTTTCATAAATTATCATTGCAAATATATCACTATATATAAATATTATTCCTATATCAATCACAATAACTGCATTGCAGCGTATGAAATTAGTCTTGATTCTCGAGAGGTAAGAATGGCTAATGATCAAATATAAAGATGTTTTATGTTTGTTTGTATGCAGAGTAAATATTTCAGATTTTGTTAAATATATATTTTTTATTTTATATTTGATTAATGGATCATATGGTTATTTTAGAAAGGATTATTATTTGGATGTGTGGTGTCGTTTTGGAGAGACAGAAAGAAAGAGTTGTGTTGGGTAGAGTTCGGCAATGAACTTGAGAGAATAAATACGGGGGATCGTTCGAGAACATACGAAATATCCAACTCGTCAATTATGTACGAATTTTCATGAAATCGGTTTGGAGGAAATGATTGAGGAAGAAATCATCAGTTTTAAGGCCAAAACAAACAAACAAAAAAATCTCCCACAAATATTACAATAGATTTAAAATGCTAATTTAGGTGGAATATTTTTGTGCCTGTTTTTTTTTAATTAATTTATTTTTAAATTACTTACGTTTTTTTTTCTTGATGAATCACTGTCTTCGATGTTGTTGATATGAAGTTGCATTTGAAAGTCGAAGTTTGTGTCTCGGCTCTCCATATATTTTAGGCATCGGGTGCGATCTGTGATTGAAGTACTATTTCAACTTCGAGATATTGTTGGAATACATCTAAATGAGCTGATTTAGTTTTTTTTGCAAAGAATGAGTGACATGCATAGGAAAGCTTATGCCTATGTACACATTATAGAGAGTTGTTTTTCCGTTGCTGAAACCCTTTTATCTTTTAAAGCCTTGCAGTGGCAGCTGAGAAAATACAATTCTCTCGGACTATATATGTCTAAGTCATCTAGTTTTAAAGCCCTTTATTTTTGCATTACCGAATCCACTCCACACGGTGTCAGTATTACTCTAGGGTACTGTTCAGTTGTAAGCCCTACCCCATCAAATAAAGAGAACGTAACAGTGTTTTATTCAGACAGAGGGACAGTGTTACCGTGCGTTTGAAGCAGAGTGACGGTCAGTTTTGTCGTACAGTTATTTTGCATGCTCATTACTCGATTATGTACTTGAAATCAGATATCAGGAAGAGCTAGTGATTAATAAGTGGAGCATTTGTAATCAGAAATGACCCGAATATCGTTATTTGCGATGGAAGCCGAAGGACAATGGAAGAGACGGTCATGCTGGTGGATTACACTCACGTTTCTGCTGTGCTCAGGGAAGCTGGTTACGGCTCAGATAAAATACACCATCCCAGAGGAGGTCAAAGTGGGAACTGTTGTGGGAAATATTGCTAAGGATTTGAGCCTTGATGTCATTAATTTAGTGCACCGACGGTTCCGTATCGTTCCAGGGCCTGATGACGGTCTTTTCCAGGTAATGCAGAACAAAGGCGAGTTGTATGTTAATAACAGGATCGACAGGGAGCAGCTGTGTGATGGAAACCCTGTTTGTTCGATCAATTTGAAAAGCGTCATTGAAAACCCTTTGGAGGTGCATTACATAGAAGTGGAAATAACCGATGTAAACGATAATCCACCCATTTTCCCCAGATCGGAGCAGCATTTTGAAATAGCTGAACATACACTGTTGGGAACACGTTTTCAAGTCCAGACTGCCCGAGACCCTGATTTGGGAATGAACACGGTTCGATACTATAAATTAAGTCCGAATGAACTATTTGACATCGACGTTCGGGAAAGGCATGCCATAAAAACACCATTTTTAGTTTTAAAGAAAGTGCTGGACAGGGAAAGACAGAGCAAACATAGACTCACGCTGACAGCTACAGATGGTGGAAACCCACCAAAATCAGGTACTCTTAACATCACCGTTATTGTCCTAGATGTAAATGACAATCGTCCCGTCTTCAGCCGGGAATCATACTCCGCAACACTCCGGGAAAATGCACCTTTGGGCACCATCGTGATTACAATTAACGCAACTGATCAAGACGATGGAATAAATGGAGACATTGAATACACTTTAGGCGCAAATTTGGATGGGAAAATCCACGACCTCTTTAGCCTTAACAAAATCACAGGCGAATTACAGGTTAAAGGGGGTGTAGACTTTGAGGAAACTGATGTATTTAAATTAGATGTGCAAGCATCAGATAAAGGCCAGCCTCCTCTGATAGCTGAAGCAGAACTCAGCATTAAAGTTATAGATGTTAATGATAACTCGCCTGAAATTGAGATAACATCACTTTCCAATGTTGTATCTGAAAATGTGAATCCTGGGACAGCCATAGCCTTAATCAGTGTTTCAGATAAGGACTTTGGTGTCAATGGAAATGTTATTTGTACATTACCCCAAAATATACCCTTTGAGCTGAAATCATCATTTAAAGAGAACATTTACTCGTTAGTGACCAAAGGGCGGTTAGACAGAGAAGTAACCTCTGGTTATGAAATCACTATAACGGCCACTGACTTGGGACGTCCACCTCTGTCATCTTTTAAAACATTAAACATACAAGTCTCTGATGTGAATGATAACGTCCCAGAGTTTATTCAGATTTCATTTGAGCTCTATTTACCTGAAAACAATGCACCTGGAGCTTCCATATTCTCCATCACTGCCTTTGACAAAGATTTAAACGAAAATGCTGTAATTGTGTATAATCTAAATCAAGGCGACGTGACATCTTTTCTAAACATTAATTCGGAAACTGGAAATATTTATGCACTGAAAAGTTTTGATTTTGAAACTGGAAAAACGTTCAGTTTCCAAGTTGTTGCCACCGACTCTGGAAGTCCGTCTCTGAGCAGTAACGTGACCGTGAACGTGTTTATTCTGGATCAGAACGACAATGTTCCGGTGATCTTATATCCGGTCAGTGCTAACGGTTCTGCTGAGGGTGTGGAGGAGATTCCCCGCAATGTGAACGCGGGTCATTTGGTGACTAAAGTCCGAGCCTATGACGCAGATATCGGATACAACGGCTGGTTATTATTTTCACTGCAGGAAGTTAGTGAGCACAGTCTCTTTGGTTTGGACCGCTATACAGGACAGATAAGGACCCTTCGCTCATTCACAGAAACAGACGAGGCCCAGCATAAACTGGTCATACTGGTCAAAGACAATGGGAACGTGTCGCTCTCAGCAACAGCGACTGTGATTGTCAAAGTTGTGGAGCCCAAAGAGGCTTTTGCAGCTTCTGATGTGAAAAACGCAGTAACAGACGAGGAGGAAAACCACGTGACATTTTATTTGATCCTCACTTTGGGCTCGGTTTCAGTGCTTTTTCTCATCAGTATCATCGTGTTGATTGTAATGCAGTGCTCCAAATCTACAGACTGTTCATCCAAGTATTTACAAGAGGCAAATTACGACGGGACTCTGTGTCACAGCATCCAGTACAGATCTGGAGACAAACGGTACATGTTAGTTGGACCCAGAATGAGTCTCGGTTCTACTATAGTCCCGGGCAGTAATGGGAATACTCTAGTGATACCAGATCGCAGGAGCAGGAGAGATTCTGGAGAGGTA